>NW_025335366.1:422774-520927 GCF_004798865.1 Varanus komodoensis | reverse complement strand
CTGCATATAAGTTAAATAGGCAGGGCGACAGTATACAGCCTTGCCTATTTAACTTATATGCAGAGCACATCATGAGAAAGGCGGGGCTGGATGAATCACCACTTGGAATTCAGATTGCTGGGAGAAATATCAACAACCTCAGATATGCAGATGATACCACTCCCATGGCAGAAAGTGAAGAGGAACTAAAGAGCCTCTTGATGTGGGTGAAGGAGGAGAGCGCAAAAGTTGGCTTGAAACTCAACATTAAGAAAACTAAGATCATGGTATCCGGTCCTCTTACTTCCTGGGAAATAGATGGGGAAGAAATGGAGGTAGTGACAGATTTTATTTTCCTGGGCTCCAAGATCACCACACACGGGGACTGCAGCCAAGAAATTACAAGGCGCTTGCTCCTGGGGAGGAAAGCTATGGCAAATCTAGAGAGCATACTAAAAAGCAGAGACATCAGCCTGCCAACAAAAGTGCATATAGTCAAGGCTATGGTTTTCCCAGTTGCAATGTATGGCTGTGAAAGCTGGACCATAAGGAAGGCTGAGTGCCGAAGAACTGTGGTCTTTGAATTGTGGTGCTGGAGGAGACTCCTGCAAGTCCCTTGGACCGCAAGATGATCAAACCAGTCAGTCCTAGAGGAGATCAACCCTGACTGCTCTCTAGAAGGCCAGATATTGAAGATGAAGCTCAAATACTTTAGCCACCTAATGAGAAGGAAGGACTCCCTGGAGAAGAGTCCAATGCTTGGAACAATAGATGGCAAGAGAAGAAGGGGATGGCAGAGGATGAGGTGGCTGGATGGAGTCACTGAAGCAGTCGGTGTGAGCTTGAGTGGGCTCTGGGGATGGTGGAGGGCAGGAAGGCCTGGAGGAATGTTGCCCATGGGGCCTTGATGGGTCGGACATGACTTCGCGCCTAACAACAACCATGCACGTGACAGAGAAGGAGAGGGAGAGAGGGAGAGAGTTTATATGAATTTGTGTGCATCCAAACAGCAATGGCTCCACAGCACAAAAGGGAAATAGCATGGGAGATGCCAAGAGTGAATCCTACCAAGATCCACACATGATCCAACCAGAAGGAGACAGCGCGGGTCACGTCTTCTCCTGGGGCAACCCAGATTCACCTACCCCCAACTGCCCGGTGAGGAGTAAAAGGAGGGGCCCTCTGGGAAGATACTGACTTGTTCTCCAGGACGATGTCCGGCAACCACACCATGGTGGAGGGGACCCGCAAACACTGGATGTTGCCGTAGTCTTCGGGGTCCCACCTCAGGCGGTAATCGTACCATTTCTGGCAACAAGGAAGGGGATGATCCGTGAGGAAGGCTCACAATTTGATATGTGGCATCCTTGAATCTCCTCAGCAACCCATCCGCTGAGTCCTTTGGAGCTGGGCACAAAAACTCACTCACAGGAACTGCCCGCCTCCAAACTCAGAATCTGCTTTGTTAGGCTAATTTGAAATTCCCTGGATGCTTTTTGCCTTCTCTTTTTCTTTTTCTTTAAATTATTTTTATAGGTTAAAGGAAAAACAAAAACAAAAAAGTATCTTGAAAAAGATACCAAGGAACCTTACACAAAAATTACATGTAGTGCTAAGTGCATGAAATTGCACAAAAAGTCAAAAATTATCATTACTTCTATCATTTTGTAACAATTTTGACTTAATAAAACTTGGTTGTTATAAACAGTTAACAAATAAATAATTCACCCTATAGCATATCCACAAACCCACCAGCAATTAATAATTATTTTTCCCAGATAAAACAATATCATAATTAAAAGTTAAATTCATAAAGCAATTGCATTAATTTGATCATTGTATACATAATACTTAATAGCAACACTCTCAGTTACTAAATAAATGAAATTTAATAGGTTTTCCATTAATTTTTAACTGCCCTTCCATATATAGCTGAGTAGTAAATGTATCAGCTTAGGTTATCCTTACATAAATTCTATTTTTTTTCTCTGAATTATTTAGTTAAATATGTATAGTAAGTTTTCCATTTATCATTAAATTCTTTGGCCAATGCCTTTTCCCTTTTTGTTAAGATGCAACAACTGCAACAACTGAAAGTAAAGAGAAGCAAGTTGCTAGCCTTCAGGACTGAAAATCTCCACCAAAGCCAATGCTGGTGAACATGTCTGAGCCATGATAGTCCCTGAAGGCTAACTTGCTGGATTATTCTCTCAGATGGAAACAACCTGTCTGGGAGCAGGAAGGCAAATGGGAGAGGTGAAAAGAAAAGTTACTTGCGCAAGAACTGAAGGATAAGGCAGAGGGAAATCTGAGCTCCGAAGCACTAAGCCACACTTTTGAACCCAAATATAGATGGTGTTGGGAAAATTTGGATATTTTGTCAGAAAAACATTTTGTCAGAAAAACATTGCTTCTGTGTGCTTTTGCATTGTGGAATCAACCCTCCATCTCAAACCAAGCTAAGTCACTGTTTAAATTGGCATTGGAATTCACAGTTTACAAGGAAGTATCTTCCTAGCCCAGAGGGCTTCATGTGCCCTGGTCATTCAGAATGGTGCATTACTTAGGGTCTGAGTCTAGATAAGCGTATGAGTTCATGAATAATTTCTCAGTAGCTTGAATTTACATGTCTAAGCAGACCTGGAGATGGGTTCAAGCTACTGGACTAAAGCATCAATACACTGCAATTAGAAATATTGTAATCTCATTGCCTCTGTATGATTGACTGACATTCCTTTATCTGTTCTGTATGTGATGACCTCAGAATCTTATTGTAATGTCTGCATTCTGTCATCAATTGCCCTGTACCTGTGTACCTATAAATACCCTGTAGTTGTATTGAAGCTTGGCAGCGAGTTCACCTCTGCCTGCACGGTAATGCATTATCGTGAGTCTACCATGGGAACCTGGGCCAAACAATAAAGCCAAGATGGTCTGGATGCTTGATCTTTCCCACGAACCTGAGTTTTATTTCCTCCTCACAAATTGAGATTCCGGGATTTTCTGACAATGGTGCTGGAAAGTAAGCTTTTGCTTTGCAGCACAGAAATCTCTCAATTTAGTTTTGTTTAAAGAAATCAAATGAGAAGCGGGGGAAGCAGGCACAGTGGAGGCTGGAAGTACCACGCTGGAAGCCCCAAAGATAACAAGGAAGCAATCATAGCATCGTAACATCCTAGAGCTGAAAGGGATCATAAGACCATCTGGTCCATCCCCTGCTAGGAATTAAGCACGCCATGGTGAGGTTTGCTCTGTCGTCTTACCAGTTCTACCCAGACGTTGGTTGTGAGTGTCTCATCCCGCTCATTCTGGAAAGAGACAAAAGACAGTTGCTGCTCAAGAACAGAGAGACACAGAATTATAGAACAGTAGAGCTGGAAGGGGCCATGTTTTGCCAGTGTGGAAAAGGAGAAACAAGAAACAGCGGAAGCACTAAAGGGCACCAAAATCGACGAGTTCAAAACCTGTTTTGAGCAGTGGAAAAAAATCTCGACAGGTGTATTGCATCGAACGGAGAGTACTTTGCAGGTAACTGAAGTTTGGACATGTAAAAATAAATTCATGCTTTTCTATAAATAAATCCCTGGGGTTGTTTTTGGGTCCCCCCTCGTATGTCACAATGGTCAGGGTTCCGTGGAAAGTTGGCTGGGCCGTTTGGGAGGTGGGGCTGGGTTAGCAAACACCAGGATGATGGGCAGAGGACGGTGGAGTCTGGGAAGGGGAGGGAGCGCCTACCAGCGAGATGAGGTTGGTGAGGGTCAGCTTGACCGAAATGTCCACGATGTCTCCTTTGGCCAAGGCTGGGCGGAAATTGCGGTTGTAGTTGGCCATCAAGGTGTTGAGGAGCTTCTCCTCCTGGTTCCGGCTGAGGACTGCTGGAAAGAGAAGCAGCCAGAAGTTGTGGGGCGGCAGTCCTGGGGGATGGGAGCAGCCGAACCCACACGGATTTCAGGGAGCATGTAGGGGCCAAGCCTGCAAGAACTGGACTTGTACGTGCCATTTGTCGATTGATGGAAAGAGGAGCAAGGCCATTTGGAAAGCTTTGGAAAAAGAATATTTTCCCATTTGTTGGCGATGATCTGCGTCAGACTGCAACTGAATTGAAAATTTGCTTAAATCGAGCTGATTTGGGGGATAAATTAATGGGCCACTTGAGTCCTTTGTGAAATTGAGCTGAATCCAAGTAATTATTTCTAAATTTGCATAACTAAATTCTTTGTGTCCTATGGGCCGGTCCCTGAGTCTTTTCAGCATGTCACCCATCCCTAATGATTGCAAATGTATGGGACCGTCCTGAACGGTGGCTTCTTGATACTGTGCAGGACAGAAGAAGCAAAGTCCGCTAGCCTCTTTGCATGAGTGGGCGCCCTGGTAGGCCCTCATACAAGAGACGGGGCAAAAGCATCATCCTCTTTTCTGGTCCTAAGCGTCAGGACTTGGAGGTATGCCTTCCCTTTATACGGTTGTTCCATAGGCCATCATAGCTAATATTGACTGATGGGCCTATTCAATAATAATAATAATAATAATAATAATAATAATAATAATAATAATAATAATATCTGAATGCAGTAAAGCTTGCAAAGCATGATAGGAGATGGCTCTGCCTCAAGGGTCTTAGAATTAATAGCTCAACCCAGACAAAAAAACAGGTATGGAGGGCCAGCAAAGGCAGAACAGTCTTATACTCACAACAACCCTGTGAGGTTGGTTAGGCTGAGAGTCCTTTCCCAGTGAACTTCATAGCCAAGAACCTGGATTTCCCAACTCCCAGTGCAGGGCTTTAACCACTAGGCAACAGTGACCTCAGAGTCTCTCTCTGCACCAAGAACAGGGCCCTCCCAGACACAAATGGAAAGAAGGAAAGCAGATAACATGTGCCAGGTATTTATTGTGCCCGGTGTGAAGAAATATTTCCTTTGGGCTGTCAAATCTACTGCTGCCCCTCCTGTCAGAGGACCCCGATCCTTCGTATTAAGAGAGAGGGAGAGAAACTACACTTCTGCCATGTTTATCGCTGCCATCACCACCTGCTAAATTAAAAAGCCACCATCCCTGGCATCACGCTCTTCTCTGGGCCCTGTTGGGGCTGTAATGAAAATTTAATTAGGCCGACATCAGGCGTGCCGCAAATGCTAACCAACTGAGAAAAAATTCCCCACTGCCTGCGATCCATCCCCATCTAGCCCACGAATCGTTACCCTACTAACGATCCTTTTTTAAATCTCTTACATTATCAATAAAACCTCAAAGGGATGTGCAGCGGAGAAGAGCTGGCGAATTAGCTTCACGAGGCTAAATGAGGTTACTTACTGGGGAGCGCCGGCCATAATGCCAGGCGACCCGAGTGCTACACCAAACCTGGGTTTGGCCAGGACAGGACCGGTGGACAGCATCTCACAGGTCAACGACTTTGGTCTGAAGGTGTTGTCTCTTTAATAGGCTGTCCAGTCTGGTGCTGGTTCAAAGCCACAAAACCAGTGCGGAGTGAGAGCCAGCCTGGTAGTGGGTTCAAGTGCTCAGCTGCGACCCAGGAGATTTGGGTTCAGGTCCCCATTTGGCCATGGAGATCACTGGTGGCTTTGGGCCAGTCAGCCTGACCTTCCCCACAGGGTTGCTGTTGTGAGAGTAAAATGGATAGAAGGCGAGGCTTGCAAAAAAACAGGGTTCCTTGCCAAAGGAAGAAAGGTGGAATATCAATGTGATGGAATGATCACAACAACAATATCCTTGCTTCACGTTGCTGTTAGAACATACGTGACACTCTCTCAGTGTTTAAAAGTGGTCTATAAATGACATGTGGGTGCTTCTGGACAGAGAGCTTCCAGCATCAATGATCAAAAGGCATTACTCCACTTCTCCTCTTTCCTCCTTAAGAGAAGTTGTCTCCCACAGAAGGAGACCATGCCAGGACTCCCCTAATATTCCCTGTGCCAGGGGGGCGGCTCGCAGATGTCTCTCCTGGAAAGGATCTGGGATTATTTCTGTGACAGCCACTCCTAAAGTTAACATTGTGCTGCAAGAACAAAAGCGGGGAAAGATGCGGTAAATGCCTGTTTTATACCTTGAGCAGGTGTTTCCTAGTGCAAATTTGTCTCTTTTTTCAGCTGAGATAAAGGTAATGATGTGACCAGCTGCTCAAAACCGGATTGTTGTTAACGTCAGGGTCTCTTTACCGATGGTGAGAATGAGGACCCACAGAGAAGACTGGATCATTTTGAACCCCAGTGTTTTTACTGGTGAGATTACCCAGCCCCCCTGCAGTTACTTATGACAGTGTGCTACCGGGTAGTGGTCTCCAAACCAACTACAAGCTTTTAGAACATACACAGAGTGTTTTCTAGATTCTGAGTCACATGGGCCCAGCAGCTGGGCAGTTGATGAAGAAATAAGGGGAGCGCAGTCAGAAGAAGGTGAGGGGTCTGCAGAGGGGGCTCAGTGCAATGGCATTGATTACAGGAGATTAACATAACGATCCCCGAGGCACAGGGATTATTGTGGGTCTTGGCATGCAAATGAGGGGGATTGCAATACTGCTAGGAAAACTTGTCTTTCCATCTTATCAGTTTTGTTTGGTGTTAGCACAAGAATAGACTTGGGAGCCTCATTCTGCAAAGGCTTTTTGTCCAAAGGTAGTAGCCATCTCTTACAGGAACAGCTTGAAAATATCATTAAACAGAAGCCTGTCTTGGAATTCGGGTACTTTCTGAGAAAGCGGTGAAGAGCCGTTCCAATTTTATAATACAAATTTTGTGTAATTTGTGTAATTTTATAACACAAAGGCACATATCAGCAACCTTTTTCTACCAGGATTTATCTGGATTTTCCCAACACTGACAACCCATCTGTTGTGCCTTAAGAAGATGGAATTCTTAGCTGGACCGAGAAGCTGATGGAGGCTAACAGTATCAGTGATGTACCCATCAGCTGCAAAGAGCTGAGGCAAAGTGTCCCTTTGTTCCTGAATGACTAGATGACCCCTTTAATCATCTAGTCCCGCCTGCACAGTGTAGTTCTCAAACCAGTTTTCCTGAATGGTTCCTCAATCAGAAACATTTGCATGTCTAAGCAGACACAGGGGCTGATCCAAACTGTCAGGAATTCAATGAACTGACTTGTCAATAAGGCTCAGTCAGGGAAATTTTCTATTCTATTGTCACGGGAACTTCTGATCAGTTTAGAGCATTGTTTTGTATGAGGGACATCAGGATACTATTATGCTAACTTTATCTGGAAGCCTAATACTCCGTATGTGATTGGAAGGTTATAAAAATGTCTGTACATGGTCTGCAATTTTGTCGTCGGTGGTGGACTCAGCCTTCCCCTCGGGTCCAAGTATTCATCCTGGCCATTGGCAAGGAGGCTCTGAGAATCTCCACAGATGCCTGCCTCATCGGCTGCCTCTAATTGGTGCATGATTTTGGAAAGAGGAGGAAGGCTTGCTGCTGCAGCATCCCCGATGGGCCCCACCGGTCCAGGCCGGCAAGGTGCCGGAGTGCTTCCCCCACCCTGCCCCCGCTGCATTGATCTTTCTTTGGGCTGTCATTCTGGGGCTGCTGGGCTTTGGGGGTCCCTGGAATGCCACATTCCAGGCCTAGCAGTAGCCCCCAGATTTGGTTCAGCGTCATCTTCCTTGCAAGCAGCCCCTCTCCACCCACCAAAGCCTCCAGGCTCATGGACCGGCGTTCCCCCGGCATGGCTCTGCTTACCTGTGAGGAAGCTGCAGGCCAGGAGCAGGCTCGGCCAGCCCATCCTGCCGGATCGGGCGCTCCTTGTCCCGGAGCCGCAGCGGCTGCGTGTGGAGACGGGAGGGCCCAGAGGGCTATTTTGAGCGGACCCCCTCTCCCACCTCCCTCCTTCCCAGGCACTTTCGGCCCAGCTGTCAGAGCACTACATTGTCAGCTGCTTTCCCAGTTGCCTTTGGAAAAACAATAGGGGGATGGGGCCGGGGCGGGGCCGGCCGTGCCAAGCTCTCGGGCACACAAGCCATGCCAGGCCGCTCTGCAGGCTGGCTGCCCCACAGGACCGGTCGTGGGACAGGCAGGTGTCGGGAAAGGGCCAGGCGCATCCCCGTGGGCAGGCTGCTGCATCACTCGGCCAACAAAGCTGTCGCCATTTATAGGAACAAAGGAAGTGGCAACACTCCCACGCAATTCTCAGGAAATGGTTGTCTCGTTCGGAAGGGTCGATGCTGTTGGGAAAATTTGGATCAATCCTGTCTGAAAAGCATTGCTTCTGTGTGCCTTTGCATTGTGGGATCAAATCCTGTCTTCCTTCTCAAAACCAAGCTGTCACTGTTTCAAATGGCATTCATCCCCCGCTCCTTTCTCTCACCTTTAGCTGTAAGCTACAGTACACAGGGCATTTAGTCCAAATTTACATTGTATACCTTCACAATGATTAAATAATTGTTTAATCATTAAACAATTATTCATAAATGATTAATTAAATAATCATTGTTGGAATTCAGTTTTACAAGGAAGTGTCTTCCTAGCCCCAAGGTTCCATGTGCCCTGGTCACTCAGAATGTTTGTAGAGCCTAGATAAGGGTCTGAGTTCATAAATAGTTTCTCAGTAGCTTGAATTTGCATGTCTGAGCAGACCTGGAGATGGGTTCCAGTTACTCAATTAAAGTGTCAATACAGGCAAATAGAAATATTGTAATCTCATTGTTACTGTGTGATTGGCTGACATTCCTTTATTGGTTCTGTATGTGATGACCTCAGAATCTTGTTGTAATCTCTGCATCCTGTCATCAATGGCCCTGTACCTGTGTACCTATAAATGCCCTGCAATGGTACTGAAGCTTTGCAGCAGAGTTCACCGCTGCCTGCCCGGTAATGCATGCATTGTCGTGAGAGTCTACTGCGGGAACCTTGGGGTAAAGCAATAAAGCCACAGATGGTCTGGATGCTTGATCTTCCCCACGAACCTGTTTTATTCCCTCTTCTCAAATTGAGATTCCAGGATTCTGACAATGCCAAATGGCCAGCAAAGGGAGAGGAGGCAGAGATGTTCCTTGGGCTGGTCCCATTTCCCCGCAGCCTTCCTGCCTCGGTTCCCCTCAGTCTGTGCCTTGCGGCTGCATCCAGATAATGGGACCGAGGGGAGAAACCTGTAGCCAGAGAGAATGACCTTATCCAGCCCCTGGCAGCCAGTTCTTCGCTCGGCTGACTCCCATTAGAAGACCTTTTCACATGGGCACCCTGGTCCTGGGGTCAAGCGATGAGAGCCGTGAATGGCTGCCTACGCCTTCTCCTCTTTTTTTTTTTACAATGGCATTTCGGCATTTCATGCCCAGATCAAATCCACCCTGTCACAGGCAGTGCGGGGGGGGGGGGTGGAGCAGGCTCTTTGGCTTAGAAACCTGACTCCTGATCCTGGATGTTTGAGAGAGAACCAGACTGACATACTAAAACCCGCTATTTGTATTTTCACAGGCATTCCTGACAATGTGCCATGGTGAACTATGCCTGACGCGCAGCGCATGACGTAGGCCCAGCTTAAAATATAATGTTAAAACTAGGAGTTGAGCCCGGCTTAAGGAGGATCAGCTGCGGCGGGAGAAGTGGGCACCCCGCCCCTTCCCAAGACAGCTCACCCTCAAAACTACCCCACTGAGAGAGTCGCAGGAGAACTTGAGATGGGGTGAGCTGTGGGGTGGGAAGTGAGTGGCGGATCCAGTCATGGCTGGATGGAGCCCTCCTCTCGAGGAAGCCGGGTCCTCCACCCAGCCCTGGAGGCAGCACGGCCGGTTCCACACAAGGCACTGCATGTGCGCTTGCCCTTCGCTGCTCACGGCCGCGTACGGGTTCTTTCGGCAGCGATGGGGCACTCCGCCCACATCTCCTCCTGTGGGATCACTGCCAGGGGCAGGCCAGGCGCGTCCCATGGGCTGGATCCGGCCCCTGAGGGCAGGGCTTTTTCCTGTCTGGCCATGCAGAGCTTTGCACCGCAAACGGATGCGAGCCCTCTCCTGAGTGCCCTGGTTTGCACTGCGCCCCACGCTGCAGATGGTCACAATAGCGGCCAACGGGCCACTTAGTTAAGCCTCTGTGAGTGCCGGGATTGTGCGAAGCGACTGTCGGGGCACCGCAGTGGCAGCCACGAGACAAGATACCCGGGTTCAGCCAGGAAAGGCCCCTTTTGCCTTGAACCTCAGCAGCTTATTGAAGATCACTCAGAACCCCTGCAGTCACAACAGCATGCCACCAGGTTCTCACTGCCTACGACAAGCTTTTAGAACATGCACAGAGTGTTTTATAAATTCTGAGTCACGTGGGCCCAGCAGCTGGGCAGTTGATGAAGAAATAAGGGGAGCACAGTCAGAAGAAGGTGAGGGGCCTGCAGAGGGGGCTCAGTACAATGGCATTGATAACAGGAGATTAACATAACAATCACTGAGGCACAGGGATTATTGTGGGTCTTGGCATGCAAATGAGGGGGACTGCAATGCTGTTAGCCTGGCAGCCTGATCAGCTCTTACTGATCAGCACCAAGAATAGCCCTGGCAGCTTCTCATAGCAGGCTATGAGCTCCAACTGCTTAAAGCAACAGCAAATGATAAACCATAACCTGGCTTGGAATTCGGGTGCTTTCTGAGAAAGGGGTGCAGGTATTTTTATAACACAAAGGCACATATAAGCAACCTTTTTTTCTGCCAGGATTTATCTGCATTTTCCCAACAAGTGGATTCATGAATTGTGTTTCTGGGGCACTTGATCGTTCAGGTGCAGCTGTGGAAAGATCGCCTCTTCCTTTGCCTTCTCCTTCTCCGTGCATCGAATGGTGCTTGCCCCTTTGGGCCAGGGCTGCCAATAGGTTTGCCGAATGCCTCCCACACCTCGGGAAGAGCCATCCAGAGAGAAGCCGGAAAGCTACAGCTGGCCTCTTATCTGAAGTTTGCATTCCCGGCCGGGTCAGGCATCAGCTGTCTCCTGAAATGGGCCTGTCCCCCAAGAAAGCCCCTTCCGGTTAGCCCTTGTCTCCTTCGCTTGACTCCTGACCCCCGACCTCCTTCTCCGGCACAACAGCTGGGCCTGGGGGTTAAAAATAAGCCTCAGCCTAGAGTTTGTTTTGGCAGGCTGCCACACTACTGCAACCGCAAGGCCTTTCCTGGGGGGGGATAAACCTGAGAAGTGCAGGGAGGGAAAAATGGAAATACCCCTATAAGGGAACATGGATATCCAGCACACACGTCCAGCTGGACCAGCCAAGCCCTGGGACAAAGCTCCACCGAATCCACTCCTCTTTGCTGCACATGCTATAAAGTGAGCTGGGCTGAGAAGAAGCCCACAAACACCAGCAGAGTTCCGGTTGCACGGCCGGCAAACTTCATCCGCGTCACATGCGTGGAAAAAGATGCTGCTTGTGCAACGGCGGTGCAGGTCCCAACACCAGGCACTTTCTGCATGGATACTTGGTGTGCTAGCAGGAAGTCAGCCCAGAGCCATTGCAAAGCAATCCAGGGAGCTGAGCGCAGGAATCTGATAGATCTCCAGCCCCAAAAGAGATTCCTCAGTGATCCCCAGACCAGCCCTTCCTGGGCACATGCAGCTGGTGGGACGGACTTGGCCTGCCCATCAAGGTGCTGCTGGCAGTGGTCCCCCCGGAAGAGATGCTAACAGGCAGCGACACCCCAGCGACGCACTTCTTGTATCCCGAGGGCTGCATTCCATTTCAGAAAACCCTCTGGGGTTAGCTCTGGGCAAAAGCAAATTGGGACCCTCCAAGTACCTAAGCTTAAAGCTCCCTCTTTCAATAAGTGAGACTTCGGAAAGCCATTTTAGCTTTGAAATGGGGGAAATGGCACAAAAGCCAGGAAACCAACGAAGGATTTTTTGGCTGGGGGGTCCCAGGAGGTCAGATTGGGATCGCCACTGGGCCAGATTCTCTGCATGTTGGTCAGAGTGTGTGTGTGTTGTAGAGGAGCAACCAGAAGCGGAAGCACCGGGCACCTCTCACATACTCCTTGCCATGAACCCCGAGACGTATCCTGACACCAGGCACTGTGTCAAGTGGTGCAATGCAGTCCGAGTTCACACGGCACAACATCCTGCGAGCTGGGCTAAGCCAGGCTGCTCTGGACACCCACGCGGTCGCCTGTGGCCAATCGAAAGGAACATTTCTGTATTCTCAGAGTACTGAATTCTGGGATGCCACCTCAGAATGCAAGAAGATGTCATCACGGAAAGTTTTGTTTCGATATTCCAGTGACCAAAGTTGATGGTTTGAGTGCAATGCCAGAAGCAGCATTTTAAAACGATCACAGCAGGTTGGGCCACCTGTTGTGTGTCCGACATTTGCTGTGCATGAGCATCCTGGGAAGCTAAGTGATGACACGCCCGTCAGCCCTGCATTCTCTGTCCCGCTTCCTCTTGTGGGAGGATCGTCTGCCTCGACCAAAAGCACAGGCTTTAAGTGACGTGTGTGCGGATGTGTGCATGTTTAAAGCCTTGCACAGAGGCTTCTTCTGGATCCTGAAAGGATGTGCAATCCAGGCACAATCCTGTAGACTCTCAACATGGTCTGGAGGTTAGCCACTGGGTTATTTGGAGTCCCAGTTTGGAGTCCTGAGACCTCAGAGCTGGGATTCCAAATGCAGAGCCCCCGTCCCATCCTGCCCCCTTGCAGGTGGTGCAGAAAGGAGAGCAGGAAAAGGGGTGTGCCGGAGAGGGGAGGGACCAGTGGGTCACCCCATATCCAAGTGGCATCCGGTCCAGCTCCCTCTCTTCCACTGTAAGGCACTTCATTGTGATGGCCAAAACTGGCCTTCTAGAAGCAAAGCCTGGAATGCGGCCCATCGCAAGAAAGGTCATTGCTGTCCTGAATTTAGGGCAAGGGCTTTAGGATTACACCCTTCATCCACCACTACTTCTATTTATTGTTCTTGTTCGTGTCCGACTCATCGAGACCCCATGGACAACATTCCTCCAGGCCTTCCTGTCCTCCACCATCCCCTGGAGTCCAGTCAAGCTCATGACTTCTATTCATTACAGTAACAATAAAGCAGAAATATTAGCATCCTTAAGGAAAAATCTTCTAGCTCATGACATCGTCAGCAGCTTTGATGTGATTCAAAGGGCCCAGATCAGGATGACTTGATGTGTTTTGGTTCTTCAGAGAGCAGCTGAGGAACATCTTGCATTAAGACTTTAATCTTTCCCAAGGGAGGGCCGTGTTTATTTTGTGCAGCAAAAACAGACAAGATTCTTGTGGCACCTAAAAGATTTCTGGCATGCACTTTGGTGGATGCTGTCCCCTTCACCCAGTTATATGTAATATATTTTATGTGTTTGATGAAGGGGACAGTGGCCAGAAATATTTATACCAGAAGAAATTAGTCGGGTGAGATGCAGCAAGTCTGTCCATTTTAATGCATTTGTTAAGTAAACCACAGCATATCATGTTCATCTTGTTTTTAAAAATCACAAGCTCTTTTTCATTACTGGAAAACTGCTCTGGGGACCAACCAGCACGCTCTCTCTTACACAGTTCAAAGTAAATGTTGAAAACATGGCCTAACTCATACATTCCCTGTGTTTGGATGGACAGAAAGATAAATAAATAAACCGAGGCAGAATGTGCTACTGGTGTTTGCAGACCAGCCTGACATTACAGCTACAGAACAGATGCAATACGTCATGCTATATCTCTTTTCGCCCTGCCTCTTCAATGTTCCTTGAAAAGTAATTTTGCCTCCTGCTTCCATATGTTATTCCATCGATCCGATAACACAGGCGTCACGGGTTGGGGAATACGGTTTGTTTTTTATCGTAATATGTTTATTACGATGTTGAGAGTAAGGCAGAAAAGCAGATGGGACCGAAGAGGTTGCAATACTCCGGATAATTATGAGGAGTCAGGGTTGAGGGGAGAAAGCACCATTTCCAGATCCATTCCGCAGGCACGGATGCGTGATGGGGGGTCACGAGTCAAGTCCTGGCACTCAAAATCCAGGCGCAAAGATGCTCTGCTCTTACAGGAAGCACTTTTTGTGCTCGTCGTAGTCAAAAGGGTCCCCCTCGAAGGGAAGGGGTGGCGGGTGGTTGTAGGCACCCATCAAGAAGATCCAGAAGGTGCCAAGGCTCAGGATCGGAGTGACCAGGAAAAGGCAGAGGCGGTCCACCGTGCGGGCGATGCGGTTCCAGTTTTCCTTTTCCTGCAAGCGAAGGTGCATTGAAATCACAGGCTTGGAGGCGGGCAGGAGACCTCCCAGCCTTGCCCTCCAGGCGCACCAGCTGCCCAGTCCCCCCGGCTGACCCTTCCCCGTCCCTGGCTCAGCCTAGCAGTCGGAGCAGAGCCCACCCAGAGAGCAGGCGTGTCAGGTTGTGGCCGCCCTGCTCAACATGGGGCACATGCGTGAGTGTGCTGTGGTCTGTCCGCGTGGCCCGCCAGAGCTGAGGGGAGAGAAGAGGCAAGAGAGATTTGGAAATGGGAAAAGGATGTCCTTGCAGAGGAGAGAAGAAAGCAACTGGCCAGGTTACAACATCGAATCCGGTCATTAACCTGCTGGTGAGGAACATGTAGCCCTCTGGATGCTGATGGACTACAATGCCCATCAGTGTGCACTGACATAGCCAATAGTGAGGGAAGATGGGAGATGCTGCCCAACAACCCCTGGACATGCTCAACCTCTGGACTAATCCTCTCCACAACAGGGGAAGAGGAATTAACGGACCATTCCGGAATGCTGCGGCCATTGGAGGGGAGCCGGAAGCGACCCATGGCTTCCCTTTCCTCTCCTTTCTTTCTTCAGGGGAGGAAGGGAGCGGCGTGGCTGCTCCAGAAGCACAGCACCAGGGAGATCCATTCTGCTGTAGGACCACAGTGAGCCTGCGCCCCAGCCATAGGGCAACTGGACAACCAGCTCGGCCCAACACGTTGGCCAAAGAACAAGCCGCAGCAGAGGACTCTTCCCCTCTCCCTGCCAGAAGAACCACCCGCAGCATTCCAGCTACAGCAGTGACATGCTCTTGGGACCGCCGCACCACACGGAAGCAGGCGCTCTCCGGCCCACCCCTCATGGCAGTCAGATTATCGGCGTGGCAATGTGTAAGGTTTTTCCTTTGAGGGGGACACCCTTTCAAGGTGTCTAAGTTTCCTCCTGGACTGACAGAAAGACAAGCAAGCAGGGCCTGAGCTTTCCCTGGAAGCAAAAATTGCAAAGCTGAGGCTGTCCTGCTCTGCACACGTCGTGAGAAGGCCAGAATCTGAAGGAGGCGAGCGTGGCAGGGCAAGTCGAAGGCCGAAGGGGAGGAGGAGGAAGACCAGCGATGAGACGGATGGACCCCATCAAGGAAGCCACAGCCTTGGACTTGCAAGAGCTGAGCAGGGCTGCCAAGAACAGGGCGTGTTGGAGGGCTTTCGTGTGCAGGGTCACCCTAAGCTGGAAGCAACTGGGTGGCACACAACCGCAGCAACGGCGACAACAACAACTAGCTGCCTGCAGAACCATCCAATTGAAACCTGCATGCAATGAATGGAGGGATGCAGCGGTGGTCCTGAAAAGCATCGGTAGCCCCCTGCCACTTGATGCAAGCTTCGCAGCTCAGCTGTGTTGCACGTGGAAAAGAGCTTGGACCGGCAACGGCATCTTCTGCGTCCCGGCGGGGACGGCTGCGCACATGCCTGAGGGGCGGACGTCTGGTCGCAGCTAACAGGCCACTGGTGGGTGGATCCTGCAGTCCGGGCCCCCTGAAAATTACCGTCCAGGCAGCAGCAGGAGACGAGGGCTGCGGGATTCTTGAAGTCTGCCCAGATGTATCCGTGTCATTTAAAATCAGGAGCAGCAGGGTTAGTGCTCACAGTGTTGTGGTTTTCCTAACACACCAGGAGTGTCAGCGGTAAAGCTGGAAGAGCGTTGCGGGAAGAGAGGGGCGTCCCTTGTGTGTTTCGCAGCTGACGCGATAAATGGGGCTGCCGAAAGCCCTCCTCCCAGGAGACCCTGAAGGCCAGGCTCTAACATGACCTGCATCGACCTTCTCCTACCTGCCAGTGTTGGACTACAGTGTCCATAAACCCCCAACCAGGTTGGGGAAGGTTGACTCGGCTGTACTGCTTGAAGCAGAAACAACCCTTTAAAAAATGGGTCCTCAAACTACAGCCCGGGGGCTGAATCTGGCCCGCCATGCCCATTTGGACCCGCCGCACATGTGCACTTGCACCCATGCGCCCACCCGCCGCCACCCACCTCGCTCCGCGCACGGGGAGGCAGCGGTTTGCTTGCTCGGAGAAAACTATCTCCAAGCAAGCAAGCAAGCAAGCCACGGCCTCATGCGCCTGCCTCGCGGTGCGTGCCCGCCCCCAGCTCGCCTTGCTGTGCCACGCGCCCCACCCCTGCCTCAGTGCGTGTGCCCACACGCGCCGGCCCTGCCCCAGCACCGGTCCCCGCGCAAGGCCGGCACCATGCCCAGCACTGGCGGCTTCCAACTGGCCCCCGGTGGAAGTGTGAGGACCCCGCTTTAAAAGCATGCCATGGGCTCGATCGCTGAGCTTCCAGCGAGGCGTCTGTGGAGCCCAGGCTGCCTCCATGCGCCCTCACACGCGCACCTCGTCATAGTCGTTCTTGTCCCGCATGTGCTTGACGATGAAGTTGGCTCCTGTGATCGCCGGCTTGAGCTCACGGTAGATCTGCTCCTGCGTGTCGTCGTCGTCGTCATCGTGGGGGGCTGGCCCTAGAGGACGGCGGGAGGAAAGCTCTGAGCAGGGACCTGCAGGGGCCTCAAGCCACCCAACGCCCCAGGGCAGCCCCAGAGCCCAGAACTCTGAGCCCCGCCACCACGCAGGCCCCCGCCGAGGAATCCTCACGTGCAGGCGTGACCCGGCTGGCCAGGCCGTGCCTCTTCGACTGCTTCTCGAACATGAGGTCGCTGCGGGACTTGACGTTGAAGTACTCCTCGGCCTTGACGATGTAGCCGATGGAGCTGCTGCGCCGGCGCAGCAGCCTGTCCCTCTGCTCGGGTTCCAGCTCGGCGGGCCGGGACATGTGCAGGAGGCGAGGGAGGGTCTCCAGGAAGAGCTGAGGGGACGGGAGAAGAAACAGCACGGGTGGGTTCGGCAGGCCCCGGCGGCGAGGCGGCCGCTGCTGGGAAGAAGCTCCGAGCGCTGGAAATGGGAATGGTGCCGGGGCTCGCAGTGGGACCAGACGGGAAGAGACATGCCCCGTGTGGCCAGAAAATGGCACCCTTCCTTGGGCTGACCTGGCCATCAACGCACTCATGATATACTGGGGGTGCCCCAAAATGTATACCCATTTTTAATTTTAATACCTTTTATTTAAGTGCTATTTTAAAAATTAGTATTTTAATAGTTTTAATCGCTCCCTCTTGATTGAATTTATTTGTATTGGCTGAATATTGTTTTATATCTGTATTAATTGTTTTTCCATTTTTGACTTTAGTATTTGTAAGCCATCCTGAGATGCCACGCATAGAGGACGGCATATAAAAGTGTTAAATTAATAAATTTTAAGGGATGTTATCTCTGTATTATTTTTTGAAGTTGAATTGAATTATGACCGCAATGGGTGGTATGACACTCGCTCAGAAGATGGCATTAATCAAACGAATGTGTGTGTGACAGGTAGGACAGCCAAAGTCAATGGCGGAAGCTCTGTTATCACCGGGCAGCGCAAGACCATTTTGAAGTGGTATCTGATGGCAACCACTCTGAGCACCTCTTGTAACTGCAGAAGTCGAAAGTGACTTGTAGTCATCTTTTGTTATTGGTGTATGTTGAGTATTACAATTTTAATGCAGTTTTTTACTTTCTTAACACATGTGTACATTTTTGGCACCCTCTGCATTGCTATTATAGCATTGCCCGTATATCCTGCCCTTTTCCTCTTGTGGGGAACCCAGAGTGGTTGTCACTGCTCCAGTATATCCTCGCGACGACATGTTTAATCGCCAGATATTTTAAAAATTAATGGTGGGAAAAATTATATATATTTATTTTTTTGCAGTACTTTTTAATTAAATTTTAAAACAGTACAAAAAACATCGATCATCACAAACATCAGAACTACTGAGTCAGCCCCTTACCGCATATCTTTTAACATTCTGTAATCATATTCAGATCCATTTATGGAATCTTAAAAAACATTTTTAGATCTAAACCAAGTCCTGTTTCTCCAGCCAATAAAAAAAAGGTTCCAAATTTGATAGAAGTCACTATCTTCTTTCTCCTTCTGTGGTAAGATCAGTCCATCCATTTCTTACAGAGTCCCGTTTTCCTTGACCAATATTAAAAGAAAGACTCTCCGAATTTGATAAAAGTCAATATCGTCTTTCTTCTTCGATAGTAGTTTCAATCTAACCAACTCTACACAATTCCAGATCTTTTCATTTTTCTAATATTAAACAGATAAACTCCTCAATATAATAGTTGCAAATACGATCAAATACAATTTTTGCTTACTAGTATTCCAGTCTAATATCCACTAAAAAGGAAAGTGAAAGAGAAGAAAAGTTCCAAGCTTAAAAAAGAACTAAAGACTTTTAACCCAATTTATGTTCACATGTCTAACATCCATTTAGCATCTTTAAGGACATCTTATCTAATCTATTTGATGACAACAATTATCTATGATATCTTTTAAACAAATTTTCTTTAAGCTAATTTATTAAAGTTTCATCTAGCTTACACTTCACTTAATCACATACAATTAACTCCTTATAAGAGTCCAGCTCCTTTCAATCTTTAATATATCTCGCTTGGTGTTATTTGTTGAAAATCAACCCACTTCAAAGTGTGTATTTCAATCTTCACTATTTCTTGCTTTATCTTCAGTGATTGTAGCATTTGTTGTAGGTCAGTATTTATTCCCAATGGCTGTGTTTTTTGCTGCAAATCAACCTTCACTGTTTCTTCTTCCTCAGAATCAATTTTAGTTAATTCAGGATTCATCCATCCTTCAAAAAAAATATTCCTTCCTTTAGTGGCCAAATTCGTTTCTTTTTATCCACAGTTTCAAATTTTTCATATACTTGCTGCATTTCTTTTGCACTTTTTTTGTACAATTGAGAAGATTTCCTGTTGTCTCAACATCACCTCTTGGGATATTTGTAAAGTTGTTAACGATCCTTTTATTTCCAAAAAAAATCTCTTCAGCTCTTCCATCGTTGCAATAATTTCAATAGCCACAAAGTGGCAGCCAAGATCAGTCCCACTTTTCTTTTCTCAAGATCACTAGCAGTCAGAAGGTTGGCAAGATGCCAAATACTTTGGCAGAGGTCCCAAAAACACAGGAGAGGAAATGGAGATTCTTATATCCTTCCTCTTTTCTCCTTTTTTTTATGCCAATTAACAACAGATATAGTTTTTCCACAAGTAGTATTGCAAAAGGAAAACAGGAATGCTCACCCAAACAGTCATCACATTAAAGAAGAAAGCATCCGACAATGTGAAAAATATCCTGGCGAGTGTCCAGTTGATCTTGGTGGAAGTCCAAACAGATATCCAAAATGGTCGGTGAAAGCTTTGAACTTCTATCACGTAATTGCACCTTAAAAATTTAAACTAATTTTATACCCTTAGAGAGGTTAGAGGAAAAAGTCTTTTTCTTCGGCTTCAACTTGGCCAAAAGCCTCAGCACTCTCTCATCTTAGTCGCCGTCTAAGCATCCGGAGGGTTTTTCTTTTCTTAATGCCAAATTATAAACAAATGCAGCTTTTCCACAGGTAATATTGCGAAAGAAGTAAAAAATATTTACTCAGCAGTTCCAATGCTTATCCGGCTAATAAAAATCCTAAGCTAATCTTCTAAGATGTCGAGAACTTGAAGGGGCTGAAACCACCCCCTGTGTTACTCGGTTGAGAAGTACCTGAATTGCTCTCAGCAGATATGAGATTGCCATCTCACATCAAGCCAAAAGCATGCCCAGGCAATCTGTCTTCGCCCGTACAGGGCTTAGATGAGTCTCCCACGACTTGCTGCCGAGTAATACCGGCGTGATAACAGAGCTCCATTAATTACATCCGTCTCGTTCCGACGCCATCTTGGAATCGGAAAAATTATATATTTCTATTGTAATATTGTATTGCTGCTGCTAGATTGTAGGCTTATATGGAGTTGCTGCTGTTTGTCATCTTTTAAGGGTTGTTTTAGGGGTTTTTATGTTTTAATTGGGTATTTTAGTCTTTGTATTGGGGTTTTAATCTTGTAAACCACTCGGAGAGCCCTCTGGGCTAGTGAGGCAGTATATACATGAAATAAACATAATAAATATAATAATATAAACGCTGTGAGTTGGTTAGGCTGAAGGAGAGGGATGGCCCCCCCTGTCATGCAGCAAGCTTTGTGTACCCAGATCGCCCAGGTTCCTAGTCCACACCACATCTCCTGATATATACAGCGGTCCTGGACTGTGCCCTTTCTCTGCAGGAGGGTCTGGATCCGTCCCTCGGGGGAGCCTTCTGCTCTAGCTTGGCACATGTGAGGAGCTTTGGTTCTACTTTGGTTTGCCAGCTTTTGCCATCCCAGCACCCTCCAGAGGCATCAGACTACAAGTCCCATCAGTAGCAGCTGAGCCAAAGCACCACCATAATTGCCGCAGAAAGTCTGAAATTTACAACAATACCCTGAAAGTGACATGATGGACATTTGATCTTGTTAGGGAAGGTACAAGGTTGCCAATTTAGCTAATTCTGATTGACAACCTGTTAAGAAGGAAACGTATTGCCCAGCTACAGTAGTTCCCTGACTGACAGCTCGTTAAAGAAGCAACAATATTCCTAGTCCAGTTTTCTCCTCCTTGGTGCATTTTCTTATGTAGTTTCCCGTCTATTCTGACTCTTTTTCTCTCTTTTACGTTTCACAGTCACTTCTGTGTAATAAGAATTCTAAGTGTTATGTGACTCACAACTGTCTGTGGGACTGAAACCTTCTGGAAGCATCTTATGCAGCTAAATTCTCTATACCTACAAGCACATATCCTGTATGTCTGAATAAAATTTAATTTCTTCTGACTGCACACTTTTGGAGTGCTTGCATTTCTGGGTCTTGACAACCCTGACCATTCACCACAGTTTATGGGAGCTGCGATCCAAAACTCCCTGGGCCAGACGGTCAAATATTTTGACCTCGAATAGGGGCAGCTTCCCAGTTTTCTTCTCCTATTGGGCAACATGGATTGGCAGATGTACTTTGGAGGGGTTCTTAAGGGGTGATGCCTCTTCAGGGATTTATCAAGACAATCTTCTGGATCAGTTTGCACAAACAAGGCCCCAGGGTTGCATTTGCCAACATTCAAGTCATCAAAAACAGGGACAGAGGGTTCTGTTTTCTGGAAATGCCTTTTAGTACCGTTCTTTAGAATGGGGAATTCTCCCCCCGTTGTCCAGCCCTCCCGACTCACCTCTTTGGTCCAGTCGGACAGGATGTGGGTGCTCGGTGTGCGGAAGTGGATGTTGAGTTCCACGACGCAGGCCACCCCAACCGCGGTCACCAGGAGCATGACAAAGAGGAGGTACCTGCGGAGCATGAAGCACGTTTGAAGTGCTCAGGTGTCCCACTGGCCTGTTCAACGGGTTCTGCTCTGCCCCATTGAAATAGCCAGTGAAATAATTGGCAGGAAGGGGAATCTCAAATTATTTTTACAAACCATCCAGCAACGAAGAAGAGAAATGAAATTAGAAGAGAAATTACGTGGGGCTGCCCTTGAAGACGGTCCGGATACTTCAGTTGGTTCAGGACAGGGCAGCCAGGATGTTAATGGGGACCGGCAGGTGTTCACATGTAACGTCGGTCCTCTATTGTCTACACTGGCTACCAAGTGAAGTCCGGGCCCAATTTAGGGTGCTGGTGATGACCGATAAAGCCCCCAAAGGCTTAGGACCTGGATATCTGAAGGAGCACCTCCTTCCATATGTGCCTGCCTGCCCCTTAAGATCTGGTACGGAGGTCCTTCTTCGGAGCCCTCCTTGAAGGAGATGAGGAGGGTGGCTACCCAGAGAAGGGCCTTCTCTGCAGTGGCACCCCAGCTGTGGAATACACTTCCCAGAGAGGTTTGCCTGGTGCCGACACTTTGTTCCTTTAGGCACCAGGCCAAAGCCTTTTTATTTTCCCATTATTTTAAGTGTTGAGTGTGATTTTAATGTGGGGTTTTATTTGTACAGAAAATCAGCTTGGATGGTGTGGTCTACTCTGTTTCATTGGAAGACCATCCCGAGACCTCGGTAAGCAGATGGTATATACAAGTTTTAAATCAACAAATAAAGTACTAGAAGACACAGCATAATTCTGGACTGCTTTATGGAGAAGCAAACCTTAAATCAGGGGTCTCAAACTCAACTGAGCTGGGGGCCGCTGCAAGTAGATTCTGGGTGAGGCTGGGCTGCATCAAGTATCCCACCACCGCGGTGATGGTGGGCCACTCATCCCGCAGCCGGCCCGGGCCCCGCCGGCAATTTGAAGGCCGCAGGGCCCCTCCCCTATGCCCCATCCGTCCTGGCAATTGGCCCGCGGGCCGCGAGTTTGAGACCCTGCCTTAAATGCATGTTTGCCAGTGTTAAACTGGCAAGGGGAGGTCAAGGCAAAGATCAGTCAGGCTCCTGAGAGCTGTGAATTCACAGCAAGGGACCCACCACTGGGAAGGCCGTGTCCAGCACCCCCATCTCAGGTTCCAGAGAGAAACCTAGCTGTGTGATCCGTACAACATCCACGTGCCGAGGAAAACCTGCAGAAGGCAGGAGTTGCATTGCCTGGTTGCTGTGTCGTCTCCTGAAAACCCTTCTCCAAAACTGGGCCCGTCCACCAGCAAGACAGCCCTGGTTGTCTCATTTCTGCTCTGATTGCTCGGCTTCCTTTCCTGCATTCAGCTCCGGAACCCAAGCCCCATGCTGGGCAGAGAAAGACTTACTTGCCGATGAGCGGGATGGCGAAGGAGGTCGCTGGAAGGCGCTGGGAGATCAGCAGCAGGAAGACGGACTGGGCCAGCAGGATGGAGATGGCCAGGGTCACCTTCTCCCCACCTGGAAGGAAAGCACAGGGGACCAGGTGACACCCCCCCCCCAGAACCCTGCAAATCCTCAGTGCCAAGCAGCACTTAGTGCAAGGATCAGGAAACCAAACCCCGAGGCCCGCGGACCAATCTGGCCCTCCGGAGCAGCCCAGGCGGCCAGTTCCTGGGCCAGTTCCTACAGCTCTTGGCCATACCTGTCCTACGACCCGTGGGGCTTGGGCGGCTGGCTTTGAGGCAGTGTTTCCTCACCCTGAGAAGTGGAGATGCTTCTCCCAGGGTTCAGTCAGTGGAAGGGAGAGCTTTGTGCTGAATTCAAGGGCTATTTTTGTTTTTCGGACCCCACCACAATTGTCTTTGGCTCCACAGCCACTAGTGGAATGTGGCTTCCAAGAGCTTCTCCAAAAGGGAATCCCCTCTATGGGGATAGGTAACGATAACAACAACAACAACAACAATTCAGCCTTGCTTCCAGCTGAATGATGGGTTATGGGGCAGATATCTGTAGCTCCACTTCATGACCCACCATTCAGCTGGGTGGAAAATGGCATTAAAGGGCAGTGGGTTGAGAATCAAGGATGGAGAGGGTCTAACAGTGGGACGAGCTTCCATGGGAGGTGGTTGAAGCCCCATCAGTGAGGGTGTTCAGGGATAGGCTGGACATGCACATGGTGGGCATGTCGTGAGCGCAGCCAGCTGCAGCCGGGGTCAGACTAGATGGCCTGGGAGGTCCCTTCTGACTCGCTCTGCTTCTATGTTTCTGTGAGCACAGGGACGAGCGTTGCAATCATCTCCAGGGACCAGGCAAGGCACGGGATGGGGGTGCAAAGCTCTTCCCCGGAGGCAGGCAAGGCCTTCACTCACTCTCAGCCGGCAGATAGAAGACCAGGATGGTCATGAAGGCGATCAGGATACAGGGGGTGACGATGTTGATGATGTAGAAGAGGGGCTTGCGCTTGATGATGAGGTAGAAGGTGATGTCCTGGTGCTTGTTGCTCTCGCGCGGGATGCTCGGGTCGAGGTTCTTGCGGGCCGGCTTGTGCACGATCTCCCACTCTCCGTTCTCTGGATCAGGGGAGCCGAAGGAGGCGTGGGTGGGTTGGGGGAGAGGCCCACAGCCCGGTGAGGGGTGCGGATGCCACCCCAAATGGCTCGCCACGCAACATGGTGTCCACGGGCACCAGTCCGCCCCCGGGTCACTTTCCTGCCCCCCCATGGGGTCAGAAGAGGGGCTTTATGGGTGGCGGTTCAGATCCCATTCAGCAATAGCTGGTGGATCCACCACCTGTGGGGGGCAGTGGATCCACTCGGGGATCCACTCTGAACTTTAAAGGAGATTCCTATTTGGGAATCAGACTTGGGGTAAAGCAACCTCCAATAGCTGAAGCAGGGAGGGGCACCTTCGGAAGATCTGGGGAAATCTGGGACCCTTGGAGTCCGTTGGAGCCTGACCCCCCCCCCCCGCAACACCACTACTGTGTTGCCGACAAAATTCGTGCAACTGGGACATGCTGGGAGTTGTAGTTCCAGGCAGGTGCAGGGCCTCCATTTGGGAAGGGCTGCAAACTCCAGATCGGGCACAATCAAGCAAGGAACCGAAAACAAAGCGGCCAAAGTCATCCCCGCCTCGTGCAAATTGTTGGCGTGGGCACCCCTGGAAGAGTGTATGCAGCTCTGTTGCTGCCCCTGGAAAAGGGCACTGCAGAGATAGGAAAAGAGCAGAGAAGAGCCCTGAAGGGATGAGGGCGTTACAGCCGCTCCCCAAGGGTGCTAACGGGGACTGTGCAGCTTAGAGAGAAGGCGAGGAAGGGGAGACGAGATAGAGGTGTTCAGAACAAGGCACAGTGTGGGGAAACGGGGGGGGGGCATTTTTCTCCCTCTCCCATAACACTCAAACCGGGGTCGTCCCAGGAAGCTGATGGGTGGGAGGTTTAGGGCAGGTCGATGCAAGGACTCCTTCACACAGCAGACAGTGACATTATGGAATCTGCCGCCACAGAAAGCGGTGCTGGCCACCAGTCTGGATGGATTTAAAGGGGATCAGAAGATTCAAGGGGGAGGAGGCGAGCAGTGGCTGCCGGCGCCGCTGGCCACGGCCTCCCTCCTTGACCAGAGGCGGCCTGCCGGCACAGCCCAGTTGCTGAGGAGCTGGGCAGGGGGAGGTCCTGCCCCCATCCCGCTTGGGCAACCCCCGCTTTGCCCCTGTGTGTATGGAGCACTTGTCGGGATGGACCTCGGGTCCGATCCAGCAGGGCTTTTCTTGCATTCTTGGAAGGCTTCCCCTGCAAAAGCAAGCCCCATGGTTTAAACACCCCGGAGTCCAGAACCGAGTGGGCGGCGAGGACGAGACCTGGCGCCTGCAGGCACCCACCTCCACACCCCCCCTTTGCGTGCCCGGGGCGCTTGGAGCAAGGGGGGGGGGCTAGGGTAGGAGCTGCATCATTTCCACCGGGGGGAAAACACCCAGAAGCCATCCTTCCTGGTAGAAATACTGCATTTTTCCATCTGTGAGACGCCCCCATGTATAGGACGCCCCCCACTTCGCCCACCCATCTCCAGCAAACAAGCTGCCATCACACGCATGCTGCTTCACCACCCCCTGCCCGCACGTGCCCGCCACCCACTCCAGCACGCCCGTCTCCAGCCCCCACAGCACGCCTGTGGGCCCCCATGTATAAGACGCACCTTCATTTTTAAGTAAACGTTTTAAAGAAAAAGTAGCATCTTATACATGGAAAAATACGGTAATTCGAGGCGTTCTCCTTTCACCCCTGCAGGATGATGCCCTTCCAGGACCTCCAGAATGGCCGCACCACCCCCCTGGCTGCCTCCAAGAGGACCTGCTGCTCTGATCCCCCAGGATGCCCCCTCGCTCGTCTGCTCCCTGCTCCAGCCAGCCGTGGTAGGGGTGGGGAGAGGCGCCAGCCGCTGGGACTGTGGCCTCCCCATCTGTCGGCTGCTCAGGTGAGCAGGAGGGAGCAGAGATGAGGACAAGAACGAGCGAGGAGCAAGGGCAGCTGGCCTCAACCAAGGGCCCCTCAAAGCCCCCCACCCCCCCAGCCAAGGTCAGGGCAGAAAGAGGGACAGTGGAAAGGCAGGGCCTCAACCTGAGCACTCCCGGGAAGCTCAACTGCTGTCGGGGGAACAAGGGGACCCCAACAGTGGAGGATGAGGCTCTTCCTTCCTCCCAAGGCCCCCTGAAAAGCCACAGCTGCCCTCCCAGCCCTGCAAGCCCCGATGGAGCCCCTCGCTACCGGTGAAGCCGGCCGGGTCAATGATGATCCACTGGGCCAGGTAGTTCTTCTTGGTCTTGTCATCGGTTTTGGTCATGAGCTCCATGTTGATCTCATTGGCGTTGTACATCAGAGAGCTGGGAAAGGGGTGCACCGACAGCTGTTACATGGTGGGCATGTTGTGAGTGGAGCCAGTTGGAGCCGGGGGTCAGACTAGATGGCCTGGGAGACCCCTTCTGACTCACTCTGCTTCTGTGTTTCTAGGCTACCTCTGCTCCAAGGCAAGGTCGCCCCAGCACCATCTTCAGCACCTCCATGACCGGCACATTTACTGGAGGCACCAAATGTATACAAACCGCTGCCGTTTCATTCAGTTAAGACAACCTTACGGCTGATGGGCCAAGGTTCAACAGCCATGATCCAGGGACATCGTGTTAATCCAGCTTCACATATGGTTACCTAGCTCACATATGGCCCTGGAGTGACTCCTCAGCTTCTTAACCAAGATTCATCTACCCCAGGGTGCCCCTGAAGGCTATACAACACCCCCCCCCGCCACACACACACAATTCTTGGGTCCTGGATACCTGAAGGAGTGCCTTCTTCCTATGTGCCCTCCCACCCCTTGAGATCTGAGGCAGAGGCTCTCTTCCAGGAGCACTCCTTGAAAAAGATTAGGAGGGTACCTGGAAGAGGGCCTTCTCTGTGGTGGCGCCCCGACTGTGGAACACGCTCCCCAGAGAGCTTCACCTGGCACTAATGCTTCTTTCCTTTCGGCACCAGGCGGAAATCTTTTTATTCTCCCACTATTTTAATTGCTAATTTGTTTTAATCTGTGGTTTTACACCTAATGCCAGATGCTGTGCAACTTTTATCTTTATTCTATTTTATTGTTGTCGTGAACCATCCTGAGATGTTTGGGATGGGACAGTGGCGGTATACAAAAGTTTTAAACAAACAAACAAACAAACAAACAAACAAATTCCCATTCTCTTTCCCTGACCATTTGATGGTATTCCAGCTTTTCCTTGGTTCCCTGCCTTCTGTAGGGCTGAAACCTAAAGCAGCTTGGCATATCAAGTATATTGATAGGCCCCTTTAACTGCACCCACCACTGGAATGAAGTCCCCCCACCCACCAAATCTTCCCCAACATTGGATTTGTTCCTCCCACAGAGAACCCCCCCCCCGCCGCTCCCTTCCTCTCAGCCAGACGCCTGCAGAAACTACTTCCAGATCGCGATGAACATTGTGCCTGTGTTAAACCAACTCAAAGGGACACCCCGAAGTGTTCCTGTTTTGAGACCTTTGGATCACTTCGTCAGGTGTTACAAGCAGGTGGTGCTGGGGTGGGCAAAAGGACTTGCCTCATGGCCAGGTAATCTTAAGCTGAAGGATGTTTCTGTGGGAGACTCAACCCGTCCCCTACTGAAGTTCTGTTTTCAGGTTCTTTATTGTGGGAATTGCCTTTCCCGGGACTTTTCATTCTCTGCACTTCAACCACACAACTACAATGCAGTGCTCTGGTGCAGAAGAACTGTGCAACTCCACCAGGGTTTTATGTTGTCATTCACAGGCAACCGCAATCTTAATCTTTTAAAAATGCTGCAGAAATGCTTGCAACGAATGGGAGGGGCCATGGGAGAGGATCGTGTGGTGCTCCCCCAGACTAGCACTAGGAAGGAATCCGGAATGCACCATGAATGTGCAAATGGAAGGGAGATGTCTGCAGACATTCAAATCGGGCTCTGCCAGCTGCTGGGTGGTTTTGGGTTTCATCTGGATCTGTCTGCTGGGAATAAGAAAGCCACAAATGGTGGATGAGCCCGCCTCCCTGCTTTTTGGAAATACACCATCAAGCTGTTATTGTTAGAATTCAGCAAGAATGCCTGGAAACGTTGCTCCCACATTTCGTCTGTTTCCTCTCCTGTTCGCCCTCACTCCCAGCCCAGCCTCCGTCGCATCCTGCCAATGAAGAGATCACAAGATCTTGAGAACCTCCATACCTTCGGTGTCCTTTAAGTCCCATTGAACTACAGTGGGATTTTGGGATCTTGAGGTAGCCAGCGCAACCTGCTAGCCCACCCCAGGGAGACCTCTGTGGCTGCTGGAACTCTAGGGGGGCAGCTTGCACGCACACACACGCACACCAGGAACAAGCAGAAGGGCTTGCTGTTCCTTACCTGAACTTCAAGGAGCAGTTCTGCCAGTCGAAGGGGAAGAAGTTGACGTTGATGGGACAGGCGCTGCGGAAGATGGCGGGAGGCAGCCAGTACACGCTGCCAGAGTCATACAGAAGTATATTGGCACTGTAGGTGATCTCAAATTCTCCATCGTTGCTGGGCAGGGAAAGAAAGTCCTACAGATGAAAGGGGAAGTCGCTTCTCAATCAAGCCTCATTCCACCCAAGAGAGCCATCCAACTGGCTTGGAACCTGTGGCCTTCCAGATGTTGTTGTACTCCAACACCCATGATCCCTGGCCAAGCTACCTGGGCTGATGGGAGCTGCAGTACTACTTTATTGAGGAATAGGTTTCCCACTCCAGCCCTGCTCTGAAAGACCCTCTGCTCTTGCTGGAGAATGCAGCCAGATCTTATCCGTCCTGACACACCAAGGCAGAGTTTAAAACAGCTAAAAGCATGCATGAAACATGACTGTACATTTTAAATTTTGTAGCCATAATGCATTTCAATCAAGTTCAGAAATTTAGAAGGCTCAGATTTATGGGTTTTTGGGGTTCTTTAAATGAAACTGTGAGCTTCCAGTTTCACTTCTGTGCCAAAGCAGCATTTTCAGCAAGTGTGTGTGTGTGTGTGTGTGTGTGTGTGTGTGTGTGTTTGTTTTTAACAGCAGGGAAAATGTGGCATTTAATTGTGAAAGAAAAAGAAAGCGTGTCTTTCCCTTGTGCATTTGCAGTATTTCACCTGACCACTGCGCCACCTAGGGGCTGTGCAGCAGAAAAAGAGGCGAGGCAATCTTTGCCTAAAGCTCCCATCTCAATCTGCCACGAAACTGAACGCAGAAACTGCAGCACAATAGCACTGCATAAAAACCAGGGCAAGCACACACATACACACAACGCAGAGAGGGTTCGTCCCACCCTCTCCTGCCCCCTCCTCAGGGGGTGTTTGCTGGTCCTCTCCACACTGGCCCCCCTTGACTGAAGGGCAAGCTGAGCCCAAGAAGCCCAGGGTATGTCTGAGGGCACATCTGGCTTCCACCACGTTGAAGCGAAGCAGGCCTGGGGCTGGTCTGAGCTTGGCGGGGAGACCCCTGGGAACCACGTGCAGCCACAACGGGAGAAAGGTGGGACATAAATACAATGAATAAATATTTATTTATTGTATAAAGAAGAGGATGAACAGTGGCTCCAGCAGTGCCCTGGCAAATGCTTACTTGTTCTCCAGAACAATTTCTGGCAGCCACAGCATGTCCGGCGGGAGGCGGAGCACCGTGATGCCCCCGAATTCTGACTTGTTCCATGTCAACCGGTAATCTGTCCACCCCTGTGGGAAGCCAAGAATATGTGCTCTTCGGACACTCTGCCCCCTGCAGCGGGAGGGCTCCATCCGCATGCACGGCAAGGCACCTTCCATGCCCCAGATGTGCCTCCGCTCTCTAAAAACCAACCCCTGGCTTTACCGAACTAATGGCTGCTCTCGCCTTGACTGCTCCCAAGGCCCTTCCTTCTCTTCTCTGCATCAGAAGGGCTGGTGCATCTGACCCACGGTCAGAAACGTGGTGGGAAGGGGCAGTGTGGCACGAAGCTGGGGCCAAGGCCAAGCACCTGCAGCCCAGCAGGCCCCATGGACCAAAGCCCCCCAAGACCTGCCCCTGGCTCCCACCACTGCAGCCCCTCTCCTGCTCTGGCCCGGGAAACGGTCCTGGAGAGGACGCGGTGCAGAAGTCCCGGTGTCGATTTGCTGACTGTTTTCTGGCCTGTCGAGCCAGCAAGTGGGAGCCGGGATGAGGAAGAGGATGAGGAAGGTGTCCATGCAAGGTACCTTCCATAAGAACCCTCAGAATCTTGGGCTTGCAGCAGGGCAAGTCATGGCCGAAGAACCAGAATAGAGGACCCAAGTCGCACTGTGTGGGGTGCGACAAGGATCGTGCCCTTAATTGCACTCATTCTTTGGAAGCAATCAGTGAGATTTACGGCACTGCATGCTACCATGAGCAAATAGAAACTTGATGTTTTAAATAAAGAAAACAGAGCATTCTGGGAGAAGGTCTGAAATGAACTGGAAGGGGGTAACTTCCCACCTCACCTTCTCCACCCCTCTCAATCTGCTGCTTCGGCCCTGCGATACCGTTATCGGACCCATGGCATGCGGACACTCAGCGTGGGAGCCGACCTTGGCCTCTTCTGCCCCAGCATGCCTTGCTGCTCCCTGGGATGCGGGAAAGCTGGAACTGACACGATTTATTCTACTCACATGCTCAATCCAGACATTGGTCGTCAGGGTTTCATCAGCTTCTTTCTGTGAAACACAAAAGAAGAATCAGAACAAGGAAGTTTTCAAAGGCAGAGTCTCAGTAGTAGCAGAACATCAGACTTCTGTGAACTTCCCGAAGAGGTCCTGCAATTGGGCAATATAGAAATATAATAAGTAAGTGCAATCAGTCAATCAATCAATCAGCAATTCCTCACTGGCATCATGTGTGTCAGAAGCATGACTTGTGGAAAGGGAGGCCGCACATCAAGGGACTTTGGTGTCTTGGAATTAGTGCAACCAGGCGCAAAGTTGGTTCCCTGAAGGAGCGCCTTCTCCCCTATGCGCCCCCTGCCCCTTGAGATCGGGGGCCCTGCTCCAGGAGCCCTCCTTGAAGGAGGTTAGGAGGGAGAGCTCCCAGGGAAGGGCCTTCTCTGTGGTGGCGCCCCGACTATGGGATACGCTCCCCAGAGAGGGATGCCTGACGCTGACGTTATATTCTTTTCAGCATCAGGCAAACCCCTTTTTATTTTCCCATTATTTTAATGTTTAATTGATTTTAACTGGGGTTTTAATATATTAATGATCAGATGCTTGGGGTTTGTTTTATTCTACTTATTTATTGTAAGCTGTCCTGAGATGTTCTGTCAGGGACGAGATAGAAAAGCTTTTAATAAATTAATAAATAAAGTGCAGCTGTTTTTGCAACACTTTGCCTCTCTGCTGATCCCCAGTCCCCCCCCCCCGCCGCAAAGAAACCCCAGTATTTTTGCAAAAAAACAAAACATGCAAGCACACCCCCCCCCCCCCCCCACCAGACAGAACGGCGCTTCCGGAGGGTCAGGGAGCACAAACCGATGTGCAGACAAGCAGTCTGCTCCCAATGCACCTTGCTGGTGTTATGATCACTCTTTCCTTTCTGTCGGAAGGGAAAAATATTCCAGCCATGCAGAGAGTTCTTTTTAAAATTTTATTGCAATGAGGGGAAGAGAAAAGAATGGTTTCCTTCCCATTTTTCTGTTCACCGCAGCATATGTTCATGCGCTGGGATTTGTACCCACTTCTTGGAAGGAGAAGAGACCTCACTGTCCTCAGGGTGCTCTCACTTTCCACTTGTTCCCAAGACTCCAGGTGCTCAGGAATATGTAAAAGTATGAGCTTCCTCTGTTTTAAGGAAACAAGGTTGACAGCTGGCTGTCAAAATTCCAGCACTTTTGAAAAGAGGATCTTCTACAGGGATCCACATTGTTATGATCACTCTTCCCTTTCTGTTGGAAGGGAAAAATATTCCAGGCATGCAGAGTTCTTTTTAAAACTTTATTGCAATGAAGGGAACGGAAAAGAATGGTTTCCTCCCCATTTGTCTGTTCACCGGAGCACATGTTCACACCCCCTTCTGAACGCTGCTCCGGGCACCTCTTCCCTTCCCCTTTCCCCTAATTGGCTAATAGGGCACTGAGCGTTGCACCCTTTCCGCCCGCCTGCTCCGCGCTGCCCCACCACCGGCCCTTCTTCCCCATCCAGCCCTGCTCCCCGTGGGCAACAATGGGCTCCTTTTGTTCTGCCCAGCTCGGCAATAAACAATCAGGAAGTATTTGGCGCTCCTGCCTATGTGGTGCCTGTTTCCCCGTACCTTGTGCTATCTGATCTTGGCCCCTCCTCTCCTTTGGGCTAAGTACTTTTCTTGGCTACCCTTTTAAATTTTTCTACTCCCTCGTTTCAAATCATCCTTTCACATCTATCACCGGCGAGCAAAGGCGTTGCCGTTTTGGGACAGCCCCACCTGCAAAGACATGGGGAGCAGCGGCGGTTTTGCCACGCTGGGAAAACGTCACGGGCGCCTTCTTGCAATGCAGCCAACGGCCGTGCTGGGGGGTGAGGAATGCTGGGCATTCAGTCCCACACGCTGGGGGGCCACCGGGGTGCAGAGGGCTGTTTTAGGGCCAGCAGAGCCCTTCGGGGGAACGAGCCCAGCGCTACCTGTCAGGGCGGGAACGATGCTGTTTGGGTTGTGGATTCTTTTGCCCTTCACAGCACAGAAGCCATGAGGACATGAGAGGCGCCCAAGCTGGATCAGACCAAGAATGAAGCAAGCACCCTCCCACCCATGTTCCCCGGCAGCTGGGGCGCACAGGTGTCCTGCCTCTGATAGCGGAGGTTGCACATGGCCATCAGGGCTGGTGCCATGAGCCAAGCCCTTCCTTTCCTGCCCCAGGCTCCAAAACACCGGAGTCCTTTTACCGTACAGATCTTTGCTGGCGCTTTGCAACTGGCCCTCGTTTGCTTTATTCGACTCACCTTTTGTAAGCTGCCCTGAGATGCTTGTAGTGAACAAGTTAGAAAAGCTTTTGATAAATGAATGAATGAATGAACTAATCAATTAATTAATGAACAGGGCAGTGCAACTCTAAATGCCCTCAGGCAAGCTGAAGGATAGCTCCCACTCATGTACAAAGCGCTGAGCCCAAACCGGAGACTTTTCCGCAAGCCTTCCCTTTCAGTGGCTCCCAAGGGGAGAGCGAGCTGGCAAGAGCTACACAAACCCTCTGGCTGAGTGTCTTGCCTCTCCCAGGGCCAGGGACAAGGCAAGGCACCGGCTCTCCTGGGTCCCTCCCGTCTCTCCCAAAGCAGGTCTGCTCTCAGGGTCAGCCTGGGAAGCTGCCTGCAACATCCTGGATGGAGCTGCAAGGTCCCCCTTGATGCTCCTGCTCTCCCATCGCCTCTTCCCGGTGTCTCCCCTTTGGAATCCCACCACACGGACCCTGGGGAAGCTGGCAAAGCTGAGTGCCCGGCCTCTCAGCACAGCCAGTTCCCCTAAGCCCCAGCCAGGATGCTGAATGGTCAGGGATTACTGGGGCACGGTTCAGCCAGGGGGCAACTGGCTGCCCCCTGATCCCAGAGGCCTGGGGAGAACTCACCAGAGACACCAGGTTGGAGAGGGTCAGTGCCAGGTAGATGGTGATGCTCTCGTCCTTGGAAGCCACGGGGCGCAGGTTCTTGTTGTAGCCCTTCTCCTCGAAAAGGTACTTGATGAGCTGCTCCTCCATGTTCACAGCCAGGGTGCCTGGGGGGAGAGAGAGGGAGATGTGGGGCCTTCCAGATCACCCCTGGAGGCTGATGTGGCCAAGCGCCTCCCGGAGAGCCGGTGCTACAAATGTTTGATCACCCGGAGGCAGCACTGGGGAGACCCTGCAGCCAGGAGCCAAGCAGGGCAGGTGGGCACCTGGGCATCTTTCAGAAGACCTGTGGAAGGCTGGATTGTGAAGGGAAAGCTGGTGGGGAGGTGGAGAGAAGTGGCTGCCGCCCCTTAGATCTGAGGCATTCCTCGTTTGCTGTTGCACTGAGATCCCACCATTACTTCTTGCAAGGAAATCAAGGCTCCTCCTTTCTGTTTTATCTTCAGAGGAACCCTGTGAGGTAGGTTGGGCTGAGAGTCTGTGACTGGCCCAGCTCCCTGTGTGAGCTCTATGGCTGAGTGAGGAACGGAACCTGGATCTCCCACACCGGACCGTAGAATAGTAGAGTTAGAAGGAGCCATGAAGGCCATCAAGTCCACCCCCCTGTGGTCGCAGGACACCAGTTCACACCATCCCACTCAGAGGGCTGCCCAGTTTCTTCTTGAATGTCTCCAGTGTGGGAAAGCTCCCCACCTCTCCAGGCAGCTGGTTCCACTGTCGTGTTGCTCTGCCAGGGAGGAAGCTTCTCCTGATGCCCAGCCTGAATCTAGGTTGTCACCTGTATTTCTGAGCCCGTCAAGCAACTGCAGGGCCTGCTTAACCAATCCAGTTTGAGCTGGACTCCCAGTGATGGGGCGCCTGGCCGAAGGGCAACATGGCATGCATAGCTTCTGCAGAGCAGGCTCTCCGTACGCAGCAGTGCAGCCCAGTGGGGGATTCTGGGCCTTCCGGATCCTGCCCATCAGAGGCGCATGGTGCTTTGCTAGCATCAGTCCACATGACGAATAGTGACCCTGCGGGCAGAGGTGTCTGGACAACTGGGCTCTTCCTCTGCTCACCAGGAGGAAGGGAGGCAGGGCCTGGGCTCCTCCCCAGGATCTGGTCACCTTCTAATCCTCTGGAGGTCAGGCGCGCTGAGCCAAGAGGAAGGCGAGCTTTTTCGGCAGCGTGTGCAAGTGGCGTGCGTGGAAGGGCCCCCTGTGCCATGGCTCCCTGGAGGCAGGCCAGAGCCCGGCGCTCAGCTCAGGGGGCCCCACCACCGAAGCAGGCCCTGCACCCATCTGGGCCAGGGCAGGCCACCTGGGGCCCTCCGGGTGTTTTGCTCAGCAAATGCCCCTTCCCCAGCCGAGCCCCGATTCACGACTGCGGAATCGTCAGTCCAATAAGAGCTTTAAGCTGCGACCTGCAGGCTTTTTCCACCTGCCTCATGTGCTTGTGACCCCTCCCACTGCTAGCCTGCAGCCCTTGAGCGCCTCTCCAGACTGGGGCACAGCCCTTCGGTTAGCGGGGGCCTGGTCCTGCTTTACAGCCACCTGCCTCTCTCCAGATGTTTTGGGCAACAGGTCCCATAAGCCCCACAGAGCCAGCTCCAGGCTTTGGGGGTCCTTGGGAAGATGCCTTTGATCCCCCCACAAGTCAAGTCCCCCTCCTCACCCCACAGTCATCAGCCACAACTGGTTCTCCTCCACCTCTGGTTGCCCCTCGCTGGCTTTTCAGGCTGGCTGCAGCCCCCCCCCCCCCCCACGCTTCCCTCCCTTGCCTGAGCCGCAGTGAGAGGCCAGGCAAGCAAGCAGGTGGCCATGAGGAAGAGGAGGTGCAAGACAGGGGAGGGGGCAGTGGGCCCTCCTGGGACACGGCCCCCCAAGAGCTCGGCCAGGCTGCCTTTGAGCCCACCCACTGAGCACCACCCGGGAACATGCAGGGGAGAGGAAAAGAAGAGGCCACCGGGTGCATCCAGCCGGGCAGTGGCGCCCAGACCCCAGTCCCCCCCTTCCCCGCCGCCTCCGGAGCCGATCGCCCCATGGCAGGCCCCGCTCCTTCTGCTCCTGGAACAGCCTCCCGCAGCCCAGAGCAGAGCCGGCCGCAGCAGTGCCTGGGCGCCCCCGCCGGGCCCGTGCTGGGGGGCCACCGGGTGCATCCTCACCTGACAGGCTCAGGGCCCCCAGCAGAGCAAGCCACAGCACCATCCTCGCCGCGCCCCGCCAGCTCTCCCCGGCCACCTCCCTGTGCATGTGCGCGCGCGTGCCAGGGATCGGAAGTCTGGGCTGGGACGCTGGATGGACAGCGGCAGCTGTGCCGGGGGGGGGGGGGTAGCAGCCAGAGCGGGAGGCAGCAACCCGATCTCTGCCTTCCGCCTGCGGACAGTCCAGTGGGCACATGAAGGGCGAGGAGCTGGCAGACTCCAGCTCCCCACAGCCGGCGGCCGGAGGGGCAGGGGGCTGCCCCCTAATTTTTCCCTGCCCTCTGATGTTGTCTGCCAAAGCACTACAAGGAGGACACAGACCTTCCACACCCCGATGCTTTCTCTCCCCCGCCACATTCGGGACTGTCGGAGGCTGTGCCACCGTGCGGCACAGGGGGCTTTTCCTCCGGCCCCTTGGCATGCCGGGCACGCAGGCTCCTCGCGCCGCGAACGGGGGCTGGGGCGGCAGGGGCATGCGGCGGCCGAGCTCTGAAATGCCGCTTTCCGGGGTGGGAGCCGGGTCACCCGGCTGCCGCTGCGTCTCCGGAGCGCCCCATCCGCCCGCTCGACGCGGCGCTCAGCCTGCCCCATCCATCAACGCCGCTGACAGTCGCTTCCTGACCCAGTGGAAACGATCTCCGGGCAACAGGCCATGAGGCCGCACAGCTGCTGCCGGCAGAGCACGGGGCTCGCGCTGCCTTTCAGCGCAGGGAGACAAAGGCGGCAGGAGCCAAACCACCGGGAAGCCAGGCCCGTGCGCGGAAAGGACTTGGGTGGTCTGGGAAACGCAGCGCGCCCGTCACGGGAGCGGAGCCGAGCCGAGCCGAGCCGTGCGTTTGTACAGGACTAGTCGGGAACAACCCCAGCTTCGCGGTGCCTGGAAGAGCCCTTCACTGGATGCAGCGAAGCCTTCAAGCAACCTTGCGCAGCTGCCTGGGTTGGGCGTGTATCTGCCTGGGCGAAGCCACAACCGTCCGCCTCTGCTAGCGCAGCCGCTGCTGCAGCACCCCAGGGAAGGCCGGTGGTGCCAGGGCTTCATACCCGGTGCAGATTGCCCTCCCCTCCCACCAAACAGCCACAGTTTTCTGGGCACTGCACCGCACTTCCTAAACACAACGAAACACAATAGGTTGCTGTTCTTGCATGCCGTCAGGTCTTCTCCAACTTCTGGTGGCCACAGGAATGCACATCCTCCAAAATGTCCTGCAAACTCAAGGCTGTGACTTCCTGGATGGAATCATCTATCTCATAGGTGGGCCCCCACCGCCTCCAGCCTTCCCTGCCCTGACGGTCTTCCCCAGGGAGCCTGGCCTTGTCTGAGGCACCCAAAGCACACACCCAGGCCCGTTAAAACGGCTGGGGTCCCCTTTAAATGTCTTGCCATTGTGGGGTGCTCCCTGGCCCCAAAAGGACAGCAGCGCTGAGGCCCGGTGGGACTCAGTGGGGCCACTGGTGTGCTTGAGGGGCTTCCTCCTCCACGCTTTGCCCCCAGCTATGGAGGGAGCATTCAGAGGAAGGCCACAGATCTTGATCCTGGGGCCAGGTAGAGGGTGGCCGGGAAAGGTGAACCGACAGGTATTGGGCGCCTGCAAATGGGAAGCCGAAGCGCATATGCGCTCAGTGTGAGCGGGTCAGGATGGGCACACGCCCAGAGAGACAGCTCTTGCTCCTCCACCATCGGTCACTGGGCCGTGCTGCCGCGGTCCTCTCCTTCACGGCCACTTCGGAGGAAGATGATGGTGAAAGAAGTGGAGGGGAAACACCGGAGGGTTACGGATGGAAGGCAGTGCCGTCACAACCCTTCGTAGATTCCGCGTCAGGAGCAGAATGATTGCACAGGAAAAAACCTCATTTGGAAACATCTCAAATTTCAGAGGCAGCGGCTGGCTAAGGACATTTCCACGCAAGGAGGACTCCCGCTTCGCCAGTGCAAAACTTTCATCCGCTGGAATGCTCCTCGTGTGTCAGACACTGCTTCTTTTGCATGGAGTTGCCAATCCAAAGGAAATCCAGGTCTTCCATTTTTATCCCAGCTTTACTCTAAAGAGTACAAGGTAAAGTACACAGTTTCCTCCCCCATCCCCCATTTTTATCCTCACAACACCTGTGAGGTCCATGCACAGGCGTTCCCCTGCACAGGTGCATCAGCCACATGGGACGGAGGGAGCACTGGTCCATTTTGCAGTTCTGGATGGTACACACCTGTCCTGCTTGGCTTCCGACAGACACCGGTCATCACGGGCCTTTCACCAAGGGAGGAAGAACGGTCCTTTCCAAGCTCTGCCTACCCAGGGCTTGCATGGCTCTGCCTTTCCATATATTCTGTTCACCAGCCACAAGATGGCATGAAGTATAAGCACACTTCCCTGGATTTATGACTTCTCCCACGGTTTTCATTCCGATTTGTCACAATTTAAAATTTCATGCTTAAAAGGGGTAGAAAACACTCAAGAGGCTCCCGAAGAAGAAATAATGAAAGGCCCTACAAATTTCCATGAGTGAGAAGGTCACATGAACCCAATAAATGCCTCATGGAGAGACGTTTTGCTGTTTGGAGAGTTGTTCGAGCAATTCCAACACCCTTGCCACAAAATAGAGCTTTATTGACGCACAAAAATAGAATAAACTTTTCTTTGTACAAATAAATATTTCCCATTACATAGCTGTCCATGACCTGAACCATGGATTGGCCGGCAGACACGTTTCTCAACGGTGGAATTCCTACCTATTAGTCCACATTCAAAGCAGGACCCTCTGTCAGCCTTTCAAGGCCAAGCAGCCCTTTCCAGACATTTCTCCCAGACGCACAACCCGGGGTAGACCTCTGAGTCACAGCTTGGGGAGGAGAGGCCAGAACGGCAGAGGGAACCCAAGTCTCCGTGGGCCGGATGGGAGCCTCCACGGGCCAGCTTCGGCCCGTGGCACAGAGGTTCCCCACCCCTGCCCTGAGCACTTTGCGGCCAGGTGAGGTGCCCTGGCTGCCTTCAGTCCTGGCACCTGGGACCTGCCTGTTTGGGCAGCAGCACATCACAGCTGGCATTTCCGCAGCCTCCCGGCAGGCCTAGGACAGCTGCTCTGCTTTCAGTCTCTGGCTGAGCAGGGAGCCCCACGGCTCCCACCCGCCGGACCAGCTTAGGTCTTCAGGCTCTCCAGAGCGAGGGCCACGAGTCCAGGCATGCTGCGATAGAGCGACTCGTTCTCCAGGCCGACCAGCCCCGTGAAGGCTGCCACTTTGGGTCCCACGGTGACGCGGACCCTGGCCTGGTAGAGTCCCTTGGCGTTCTTGGAGCCCAAGTCCACGAGGATCTGAGGGAAGAGGAGAACAGCAAGGCATGGCGAGAGTCCCAGAGTCCCCGGCCTCAGGGAGGTGAGGGGGAGGACGTGTCCTGGGAAAGGGGCTTCCCGACTACCCTTAAGAGGAGCTGGTTTTGTCCAAGCCCCACATTTCCGCTGTTCCCAGTCTGTGTTCTGGAGCTTCCTGTGAGCCTCAGAACATTTGGGCTCAATGGGGCCAACATTTGGGGAACATTTGAGCCCATCCACTGGGGCCTTGTCTCTCTCTTGAGAATGGTGCCCTTGGTCCCAGAAGTCCTAGCACTGAGGAGGGAAAGAGGAAGGCTCATGCCAGGAGGACGGTCTACCGACATCCTCTTGCCCAAGTGCTCCCCAAACCTGGAACCAGCACGATGCAGTGCCCCACAGGACTTAATCAGAAGCAATAATGCAGTACACTGAAGCATGTGCAGAGTGCCTGTCCATCCACACTGGCAGCCGAGCGCTCAGGGCTGAGCTGGCCCACAACTTCATCAGCATCAGTAAATGCATTTCTGTACCGCCCAATAGCAGAAACTCTCTTGGAGGTTTACAACAGCACGGAAGATACACATAAATTACAGTCGACAATAAAAACCTCTTAAGATTTCACTGCATCTGTTTAAAGGCCGACTTTAAAACCAGATTTAAACAACTGCAACAGGCCACACAAGTTAAAGCAGCAAAACTTCTCCAGCAGCTGATATTGTGCTCTAGTGTGCTTTTTAGGGCTGTCACATGCCTTGCCATGGAGGACCAGTCGAGCTGCTGCCAGGCAGGGCTGGGGGCCACACTGAGGAGACGCTTCCCTGTATGCCATGGGGACTGCTCCCTCCCAGGGCTGACTGCACGGGGCCCTCAAGGTATTGCTGGAGAAGGTCACTGCGCAGCGGTTGAGGCACTGCTTTGCCCGCAGAGGGCCCTGGGAAGCCAGCCTGGGACTCCTGCCGGGACCCCAGGAGCTGCTGCTGCCAGTCCGTGCCAACAGTACTGGAGTGGATGGAGCAAGCAGCCGACTCAGTGGCCGGCAGCTTCGGACCATTCCGAACTAGCCAGACTTCCCCCAGGTGGGGATGATAGAAACTGCACTCTGCAGGGCCACAGGCCACCCACCCTGCCCTGCAGCACGATGCCAGAGCTGAGGCCATGATGGAGAAGGTCCAGGTTCCCGGCACCAGTGAAGAACACCGCAAGAAATCCTTCTGCTCCAGCCAAGGGAGCAGGCAAGGCCGCCTGAGGCCATGGAGGCGGGACAGCTCCTCACCTCCTGGAAGGTCATGGCAAGGTCCTGATCCGGCACTTGCAGGATCCAGCGGTAGAGCTCACGCACGGCATGGACCCGCTGGGCAGATTCGTTCACCCCTTGGCAGCCGGCGCCTGGAGCCGAGATGGGGAGGAAGGAAAGAAGGAAGACGGGGGGAGGGGGTCAGCCTTTGGGCTGGATGGGAAGGTCCTGCCCGGGAGCAGAGCGGAGATGCTGACCGGGCACTCCAGAGGCCCCGTAAGAACGACGGGCACCTCGACGCATGCAGGTGCCACATGGAAACAATGCCCCCGGCTGCACCGGGGGGGTGAGGTGCTGCGGTCCATGCCCACGCAGGGCCGGCTCCTGGCCGTGCATCCCTGGCTAACAGGCGAGGGGCCTCAGACAGCCAGGTGCAGGGTGAGTTCTTCCTGCAATGCCTGGAGCTGCCAGGGGGGAGCTGCCAGCACTGGGGGGGGGGGGCACAGCCAACACGCTCCCTGGCCTCTGTATGTGGGCCCTGGAGACCCAGCTTCCCCGCAAGGCAAACGGTGGCTGGCTGGCTGGGTTGGGGGATTTTCACCAGACAGACAGAGTAGAGGCAAAGGGTTAAAAGCAGAAAAGAAAAGCCATCTCCTTCTGTACCATGAATCCCATGGGAAGAGCGTCTTTGTGTCACTCATTCACACACACACACGCCTGGTACCTTTCAGATGTGTTGGACTGCAACTCCCGTAACTCCCACTGGCCAGCTGAGAATGGCAGGAGTGGCCTTCCAACATGTCTGGAGGGTCCCAGGCTGGGAAAGGCTGATATATTGTCTCGCCTGGCCCTGAAACGCTTAACCAGAAAAGGTGAGCTGGGCCATGAGGGAACCCTTCCGAGCTGCTTCTGGGCGCGTTGGGAATGATCAGCAGAACAGGGGTCTCCACACAGAAGCCCCTTTTCCACCCTCCGAGTTCCAGCGGTTCAGGGCCAGCCCTCCCAGGAGACAGAGTGAGACAGCTGCCCCAGGCGGCAGATTCTGCGGGACGGCAGCAAGGTACCAGGAGACAGGCCTGTTACCCTGAGCCCCCAAGGGTATGGGATGGGCCTCCACGGGAGGTGGTCGAGGCCCCGTCGGTGAAGGAGAGGCTGGACATGCACATGGTGGGCCTGTCGTGAGCGGAGCCGGCTGGAGCCGGGGGTCAGACTAGATGGCCCGGGAGGCCCCCTGCTGACTCGCCCTGCTTCTGTTCTTCTCTTTGCCTCCCAAGTCAAGTGCAGTGAAGGACAGTGCCTGACAGTCAGTGCTGAAGACTAAGGCATCTGTCCTTCCAACCGGCTTTGTGCGCAGGATAGAACCAGCTGCCACCTTTGCTTCAGGCAGCAACATATCTTGGGGTGCCTCTATTTGAGTCAGCCACCCACACAAAGCACCCCAGAACTGCAGAACAGAGACGATAGGGCTTGATGCTGCAAGGAGCCGGTCAAGCCAGGCATGACTTCGGAATCCCTCACCATGAATCCCTCGTTAATTCTGGCCGACCCCACTGCTGTTCAGCCCAGTCCGGGAAGCAACGCCACTCACGTACCTTTGGGGAGGCCGTGGTCCTTCTCCCCCATGGGCCCTGCCCCAAGGCTGCGCTTCTCCTGGTGGTGGTGGCCCTCGCTTGCCGGGGAGTCTGCCGCAAAGGAAGATGGGGACGTGAGCGACCGACGCAGGGAGATGAACGGGTGGCCGGAGGGAGGACAGGGCAAGGCGGGCCTGCATATTGCAGCTGCGCTTTGGCCGCCACCCCGGAATTTCGGGCCGGGCTCTGTGTCTTCCCTGTGCAAGGTACACCTCCTCCGGTGCCACAGTGCAGAGTGTGGGCTGCATGTGTACCACCGGGCGAGACGAAGCCCTGCCCAGCGCGACGGCCCACTTGCTTCCGCCAAGGGATTCCGCATGCAAACCTACAAACCGCGGGCCTGCCTTGTACCATCTGTCCCTGGACGCGTACCGTTCCAGGCCGGAGCGTGGGGCGCGGCGAGGACTCCCCCCTCCGGCCCACCGTCCGCCAAAGCACCCGCAAGGCGCAGTTCTTTCTGCAGCTGCTGCAGGAAGGCCCGTCCTTGGTCCTGCAGTTCCTCTACCTCTCCTTCTGCCTGCTGCATGGGAGAAAAGCGAGCTCAGCCCAGAACGGCTTGGCCAGGGCGGCTTATTTTACATTGGTATTTGTATTCTTAACTTAATGTTTATATTTTTTAATTTAATGATATAATTATTTTTTAACTTATTGTTGTAAGCCGCAGCGAGGCTTCGGCGAATGGGGCGGCATAAAAATGTTTTAATAAATAAATAAATAAACTGCAGAGAACTTGGTGCAATCAGACACACGGACGCATCTATAGCAGAACAATACTAAAAGCGGCTTTTTGGCAGAGTTTTATCAAGACACACCTGTTATACAGAGGAAGGGAAAAGATGGGAATGAATGGAAGGGAGTGCACATTTTGGGGTGCCTGGGACCCCATGAAAGGAAGGCCTCCTGGGGTTGACAAAACCTTGGCCTACAATTCCCAGGGGGCACTGCTGCTCCAAACCGCCACCTGCATTTCCCTCCTCTTTCTACAGGTCCGCTTTCACCGGCTAAGGCTACTCTGGATCTCTCTTCAGCCCAGCGCGCATACCTGCAGGAAAAGCTGCTCCTCTCCACCTGTGCCATTCGTCGGCCCCTCGGCCATGGCGTTCAGCGCCCGCACCCAGTCAGCCACGCTGGGCCCCGTGCCCCGGAACAGAGCAGCGAAGGGGGGAAGCGTGGACCGAGGGATCCTGCAAGGAGAAAGGGCAAGAAGAAGAAAGGGGTGCTCAGCCCAGCATCATCCTGCCCTTGTGGTGAGGAGTCCCAGCACCTTAGCTCTGTCTTCCCCAACTGGGTCCCCTCCAAGGGGTTGAACTAGGGGATCAGAGGAGCTGCGGCCAAGACCTCTGCAGGGCACCAGGGTGTGAGAAGTGTCCTCACTTCTCCTCTCGTTCCAGTGGTCTCAGCAGGGGTGGGGAGCTGCAGGCCCAGGGCACCAGTCTGCCCCCTTCTGGGATTCCTGCAGAGGCCATGCCTGTCCCCCAGGGCCACCTAGCCTTTGCTGGCGTCCCTGCTTCTGTGCAGTCTTTTCCCCACCTTGAAAGGCTTTGATGCCACTGCAAAAGCGTCATTACTGGCAATAAATTCTCCTCTGTTGCAATATGCCAGGAACCTCCGCATGCTGAGTTTACCCTTTTGCTTTCTGCCCTCCCCCCCCCCCCCCCCCGGAAAGTGTCCTCCAAGAGCTTTTCCCAGCTGGAATTTGGCCCTTGCATTGAGGCTCCGCATTTCTCTCCTGGGCCACCCAAACCAGCACTTCACCAGGCAAGGTGCATCTGAACGTTGCTACCCTTCCTCCTCTTTCATCTTGAGAATCTGAGCACAGAGCCATCCGGACTACGCCTTCCAGTCGCCCCCTGCCCCTCACGGGTCTCTTTGAGTCACTCAAGGTGCTCCGAGAGCCAACAGGGTGACAAAGCTGCGTGCTGCAGATGTTTAAAGGTCAGCCAGCTTTGCCTTCTGGCTTTGAAGCTCTTTGCCCTGTGCCAACTGACTTAACCTCTCTTTGAAGTTCAGGGTTTCCTCACATCAAAAGAAGGACGGGATAAGAATCTAAAAATCCCAAAGAAGTGAGCGTGTTTTGAGTTCATCAAAAGTCTTCATCGGTCCAGATAGTATCCAAGGTACTGGCTGTGCAGCATAGGGATTTGGAAGCGAGTCTTCAGTTACTGCAGCCTGAAATATCCTTTGCCTTATTTCTGCAGAGTTCATGTGCTTGGAAGAACATGGAGGGGAAGGGGGCAGACCTGTGGCCATGAAGAACTGGACTGTTTGCTTTCTTGATTCATCTACCCTTAGGATAATAGAACCATAGACTAGTAAATGGAAGGGTCCCTACAGGGCCATTGGGTGCAACCCACCCGGAGTTAAACCATCCCTCTCAGGTGGCTGCCCAGGGTGCCTCCAGGGTGGGAGAGCCCACCCCCTCCCCAGGTCGTGGGTCCCATTGCTGTAGTGCACTAACAGTCAGGAAGCTCTTCCTGATGTCCAGCCGGAACCTGGATTCCTGTACCCTGAGCCCCTTATTCCGTGTCCCGCACGCAGGGATGATGGAGAAGAGATCCTGGCCTTCCTCTTATTTATTTATTATTTATTAAAACATTTTTATGCCGCCCCATTCGCCGAAGCCTCGGGGCGGCTTACAACAATGCCAGCCTCTTAACGACAGCCTTTCAAGTACTTCCGGAGTGCTGTCCTACCCCCCCAGACCGCTGTCCTACCCCCCACCCCCCAGCCGTCTCTTCTCGAGGCTAAACATGCCCAGCTCTTCCACCCTTTCCTCGCAGGGCTCTCTTTCCAGTCCCCTCTTCCCATCCTTGCTGCCCTCCTCTGGACCCTTCCCAGCTTGCCTGCCTCTCTCTTCAACCGAGGTGCCCAGAACTGGACCCAGGACCCAGATGAGGCCTAACCAGTCCCAGTAAAGGGGAACCGGCACTTCATGTGATTCGGAAGCAATACTTCTATTAATGCAGCGCAGAATAGCATTTGCCCCTTTTGCAGCCACATCCCACCACTGACTCATCTTCAGCTTGTGATTTACAATTCCAACAATTCCACTTGCAGCATTCCTGAGCCAGAGCTCCCCGTACAATTCCCCCTACAATGGATCCTACAATCAATTGATCCCCCCTACAATGGATCCTACAATTCCACTTGCAGCATTCCTGAGCCAGAGGTCCAGACCAGAGCTCCAACCTATCAAGATAGCCTTTGCATCCTTCTGTTCCTAAGTCCGCTGATATGAGAGCACAGCTCCACATCTCATTACAATTACCATTTGCTCCAAAGTCCCTTCAAGACTTTAAATCACTTTTTCTCAGCGCCTTGTGTAGTAAACAAGCTCTCTCTGTCAGTCTATTTGTTCTGGGCCTCTCCCTCGCGGGAATCCCTGTTGCCTGATAAATATCTGGCAGCATGACTAAGATCCCTAGCTCAGAAATGCACATCTCCAGCTTGTTCTGCATTTCTTTGTTTGTTTTGCATTACAGAGGCAAACCTTCTGTGCCAGTGTTTGTTTCTGAGCTGGATTTTAATTTGAGCCAAGAATAGCCGGGCCTTCTCCTCTATCCCCCCTCCCCTCCCCACTTCTGGTGGGCAAGAGGCTGCCTCCCTAGACCCCCAGTCCCCAGGCTGGCACCCGGAAGGCCAGGTAACGAAGAGGGCCGGCCTCACCTGCTGCGGGACATTTGGGCCGCACGCTTCTGAATGGTCCTGCCCTTTGGCTGCCGGCTGTCTCCTCCGCCTCCGGTGGCAGCGACGGATTCGGTGTACGAGCCCTGCTCTTTGGGGTAACACAGGCATTAGATTGGGGTGCAGTGCCTGCTCCCCTTCCCAGCTTATGATAGCTCCAACAGGGTTGAGGATCAGCGTAATAAGGCCAGTCCAATTGGTGCTGGGAGCCCTGCATTCTCAGGTGGGCTGAACAGCAGGAGAGATCTGTGGAGCTGGTGAGGGGCTGGGAAAATTCCACAGACAGAGAGGATGAGCTGCGGAATGGAAATGGGCAATAGGTATCCCCGTGTCCAGAAAGCTCTGGGCTACAGGACATGGTTGTAGGTTTGCAGGGGGGAAAAATCAGGGTTTCCTTGTTTCTCTTGCCACATTGTCTCTTTCCAGCCTATATGCTCTGAACAGGCATAAAAGGCAGCCATTCAACAGGTGCAGTGCTTCTAGGAATGGAGGGATCACAATGCAGAATGGTATGCTGTCAACAGCACACAACCTCAGCAGGGGCACAGCTGGGGCAGTCCAGCTCAAAAGCCCTGTCCTAGAGCCCCTGTCCCCAACACAGTGCCCTCCAGGCATGTCAGACTACAAGCCCCAGCAGCCCGTAGTCCAACAGAACTGGAGACTCCCCACTGGGAAGGGCTGCCTAGGATTTTGCCTTGTCTGGGAGCTGATGGGGGCTTTTTGGCCTGGGCTGATCCATAGTCAGTCAAGCACAAAGTCAAAAACTCTGCATGAGACTAGGAATGCGGCTCCCCTGGAGCAGCTCTGCCCCTTTAAAAAGGCCCCTCCTGGGCTGAAGGGATGCAAGCATCCCTTGAAAGGGATGCGTTGAAGCCAGCTTGCCCCGGGGAGCCAGCGCCTGGCACCTGAGCCAGCCTTTCCTGCATGGGAAGGCAGGCCTGCCATGTCCGTGACGCTGGTCTCACAAGAGCAGGCCAAGCCCCAAGCTCTCTTTCCACGCCTGCACTGCCTTCGGCCCAGACGATTATCAGCGCCTGGACCTGTCCCTACCTCTGGAACCTTGGTGCCCTCGTGCTGGGAAGAGGTACCGGTAAACCTGCTCCATGAACTGCGGAAGGGAGCGTGTGAAGAACGAGAAGTCGATCTGGGTGCGGAAGAACTCCTCTGCCCGGCGCAAGAATTCCAGCAGGGTCAGGGCGTAGGAGCGCAGCTCTGGGAAAAACAAGGAAAGGTCTTTCAGGGTTGCTCTCAAGCATCTTGTAGGACACGGAAAAATCCAGTCAAGTTGCAACAACCCAGATTCAGGCTGGACATTAGGAGAAGCTTCCTCATGGTCAGAGCAAGATGACAGTGGAACCGGCTGCCTGGAGAGGTGGTGGGCTCTCCCACACTGGGGACATTCAAGAGGAAACCAGACAGCCCTCGGAGTGGGAAGGTGTAACGTGGTGTCCTGCAACAGCAGGGGGTGGACTAGATGGCCTTCACAGCCCCTTCCAAGTCTACTATTCTATGATCTTCCAAGCTGCACTCACCTGAAGCATCCCGAGGAGAACTGGGGCTCAGTTTCATCCACACCACAGCAAATGGAAAAGGAATTTAAATCCTGCAGACCTGGCCCCATGCTCTGTCCGTCTTCCTTCCTTCCTAAACCCGACCATGAAATCTGCTCACACCTCAGAATGCTTCCAGGAAGGGCAACATTTCTCTTCAACTTGGTGCACATCAGGAGACGCAAATGCTTCGCATATTCCTGACAATCTCCACATGGTTCGTTCATGTTATTTCAGAGGTCAGAAAAGTCAGGTGCAGAACAACACTGGCTGGTGGCAGGATTAAAAATAGCCAACTGCCGGGGGTGCAGCAGACAAAGGGAAGGAGCCACCCCTGAGATTTGCGAATGGTTCAAAATGATTCTATGTGCCATTTAAAGGAAAAATGAACATATCATCCAAAACCCCAAGCAGGAAAATCAAATAGCTAATACATTTCACAGAGAATTAGTCCATTTGCTTAATATGCTGGAATGAGAAATATTAGGGAGAATGTTGTACTGCGCTCATTAATTTCTCATTTATATTATACGTGATTGCATTTACTGTATTGTGAGCACAAGTGAGTGAGTGTGTGTGTGTGTGTGTGTGTGTGTGTGTGGAGAGAGAGGATGGATGTGAGAATCTGGGCAACCAACAAGTGCTCCCAGGAGAGTCGCCAACTGTTGAACCAAGCCCTGTAGCCAAGTGGTGCCTTCAGCAGTCCTTTGATGTTAGTAATTACCAGAGCAATTATGCAAAACATGTGAAAAGCCTCAGCTGCTGATATTTGACTACGGAGCTGCTGTTCAAGGCAGAGGAGTAACTGAGGATGCCCTTTTCTCCTCCTGCTCAGGGTATTGTGGCTGATTACTACATGTATAACCAAGACCTGGGTGGGTGAACTGGGGGCGGAGTCTCTCCCCGCTCTGCCCACCTGGGCACCAGGTACAGCGTCAAGGTAGACTGGAGGGCCGGGGAGGGGGGTTGCTATGATCTATAGGGCTTATTTTATTAATTTATTTTTCAATTTATATCCTACCTTTTTCCTGCAAAGGGCTCAAGGCAGCTTACATCATCTCTCCTCCATCTTATCCCCACAACAACAACCCTGTGAGGTAGGTTGGGCTGAGAGCCTGTGACTGGCCCAAAGTCACCCAGTCGGCTCCATGGCTGAGCGGGGACTCGAACCCAGATCCTCTGAGTCCCAGTCCCGTGCTCTTAACCACAACACCACACTGGCTCGCGCTCTCGCTCTCTCTCTCTCTGGGCTCCCTTTTGGTCTTAATTCTAGTCTAGAAGGCTTGCAGTTTGTACTGGGACAGCAGGAGAGCTGAAGGATCCTGCTGGTGTCCTTTCCACCCTGGGACAAAGAGTTTTCAGTGGTGGCTCCCCCAGTTTGGAATAAGCTCCCCATTTTACTATCTTTTTGAAACCAGGTCTAGCTTTTCCTTTACTGCAGAGCATTTAATTAGCTCGGGCTTTGTTATTTTTTTAATCCAGGTTCAATCAGGTTTTATTTTGCCTATGTTTCTGAAATTTTATATTTAAATGTGGTTTTAATTTTATGTATGGCAATTTTCCCTTATGTTTTTATAGTGTGGTGCATTAGAGCTTTGGCTGTCGAGCGGGACAGAAGTTAAACAAACAAATAAATAATAGCATCCAGACAGTAGAATTAGTCCAGCCTGGTCTAGCAAGTTGAGAAAATGTTCTGCCAGTCTGAGAGGTTCTTTTGCAGGGTCTCCTTGCAGGGCTGCAGAAGCCTTCGAAATCCTCTGCCCTTGTCCCTGGTCCACAAAAAATCTCAGCCTCAGAGACCACCATAGTTACACTCGATAGATTTCTTCCAATATCTGCAGCCTTTCTCTCCCTCAAAACACTAATCCCTGACATGCTGAGCCTTCCAGATCTGCTTCTCTGCCGTCCTCCTCTGCCTGTCCCCTGCCACATCCCACCCACCTGGGTGCAAAGGCACCCACAGCGCTTGGTAAATATATTTGTGGGATTTGCCCATTTGGAGGCAAAAGCATAGTGGGAACATTCCATTTCCCCTTCCATCAATCCCAAGCTGAGAATCGGTTTTGTAAACAGAGCATGGGCCCCAAGAAAGGACGCAAAATGTGTTCGGATTTGAGCCTTTCTCAAGAATGACAGGTCTTCGGAGAAAAACAAACGTTTACATAGACTTGATTAAACCAGGAATGTCCCACGGAAAACACAGAACAATCCGCCTCAAAAGCCCATCCTGGGAAGGACAATGGAGCGACAAGAGATGCCTCAGCAAGACACCAGGAATCCGAGCTTGCTTACTTGGAAGAGTTTTGTTCCTAGGCAAAGTCGGGGGGCAGGGAAGCCAAAACAAATGGAGAGAACTTCATGGGAGCAGTCCTGGGTCAGAGAAGGCATGGTGCGCTCTGTCGAGACCGGGGGCAGAAAGCTCAGCAACAAAACCTTGTGAACTTCTCAAAGTGTGAGAAGAGATGCAGTGCATTCGTGCCTTACATGTCACTTGAGAAAAATGTGTGGTGTTTTCAGGGTTCTTCACACCCCTTGTCAGGTCTCCTTAGAGAACTGAATGGGGCTTAAGTTAGACTGGACGCAATGCTCAGATGTTCCAGTAGTTACAAGGGCTAGAAATGCGGCTGCTTGTTTTTAAAATAAATTGTCCTTAGCATGAAACCAGCTGCCAAAATTGCTGGCGCTTATATCATGATGAACCATACCAGCCAGTGGAGGCTAGAAGTCCAAGTAGTGGGCTCAGGGGCTAGTCCCCAGTTCGCCGTGGGGTGACTTGGAGTCTTCTGTCAAACCTCGGACATGCTGAACATGGCACCTTTGCTTTCTTCATATTTGTTTGCAAGTTTGAGAATAAGGTTATTAAGGGAGAGAGAAAAGCACTGGCAAAATAAAGGGGGGCATATGTGAGCCCCCTGGAAACTTTCTCCACAGGGGATCTCAGTATATTCCCAACCCGATGCTGCCTTTCCATGCATTATGCCCACCCTGCAAACAAGCTCACCTATTTGCCCACATCCTTTTGAAGTAGATTCCCCAGGAAGATCTTGTTTGTGTCATTTCAGCAGCTTGAAAGGATCAAAAGAGCCAATGATCTTGCAAGTGTTTAAGGCCCTGGAGAAGTCTCTCAGGGAAATAGGGTGGCCGGGTAAATGGAAACGTAGAAACAGGGCAAGTCAGAATGGGTCTCCTGGGCCATCTAGTCTGACCCCTGGCTCCAGCCGGCTCCGCTCACGACATGCCTCCCATGTGCATGTCCAACCTATCTTTGAACACCCGCACCCATGGGGCCTCCACCACCTCCCATGGAAGCCCATTCCAGACCCTCGGGGTCCTAAATATCAAGAAGTACTTCCTGGCATCTAAATTGAACCTTGGTTCCCCAAACGTTCCTCTGTTGGAGCGCGTCCTGCTTTCCTCTGCAGGGGAGAACATGTCTCTACCCACCTCCGTGTGACACCCCCTCACGTACCTGCATGTCACCAACAGATCCCCTCTGAGTCTCTGCCTCTCCAGGCTGAAGAGACCCAGCTCCCTCAGTCTTGCCTCATATGGCCTCCCCTGCAAACCAGCCACCAACCTTGTGGCCCTGCGCTGCACCGACTCCAACCTGGCTATATCCCCCCTGTAATGAGGGGCCCAGACCCAGCAAGAGCCTGGCCTCACCTGGGCAACTGGCTCCCAGGTAACCCTTCCCAGGGCACTCACCGCATTGCTGCCTCTTCCTCCAGCACTTGTCCTCGGTGGCGCGGGTGCAGGCCGCTGGGCTGGCCGTCGGCGAGCAGAGCTGGGCGTAGAAGGCACACAGGCGGCTGAGCTCCGCCTGCTGCTCTTCGGCCGGCTTTTGGGCCAGAGCCAGCAGCTGGAAGCAGGTGGGCTCCTGGCTGGAGGGCAGCTCTGGGCAGGGAAAATGAACGGGAAGTTGGGCCTAGCGTGCCCCCGGCAAGGACAGAGGAGGGCAGGAGCAGGAGCTTCCCTCTAGCCTGAAGTGCCTGACCCTGCCTGCTCTCGGAAGCTAAGCAGGACCAGGCCTGGTTGAAATCTGGATGGGGGACCTAAAATGTACTGCCCAGAGAGCTTCGGCTTCGGGCAGTATAGAGATGTAATGTGAGGAGGAGGGTGAGGATGACAGAGTGCGGCACCAGATGGATTTGTCCTGGGTTGCAGAACTGGGACAAACCCAGCATGCGTTCTTCACTTAGGAATGACACACACACATTCCCGAAGCCCGGACCGCGGCCCAGCAGGAGGCCCAGGACCTGCCCAGTCCATGGCAGGTGCTGTGCCCCATGGCTTCCCTGCAGCTCCACCTGGGGCCACCCTTCAGGTGTGCCCCAGTGCATCAGCCCCCGTGGCCCTACCCTCATGGCGCCAGTCTGCCGAAGGGCCTCCCCCTGCCCTGGTGAGATGCCCCCACCGGGGATGTGCGCTGGGGCCCAGGTGCCCGCACCCGGCGCACATTTCCAGACCCTGGCCTGGAGGAGCTCCCCTTTCTGCTACCCGGGGGGAAGATGTACTTGTGAAGGCGACCACAACATCAGGCCGGGGTGCAGAGGCATGCTCATCCTCCCTGACACCTTCGCCAAGCCACTGCATCTCTTGGGGAGCTTCGGCTGGTATGGAAGGTCCCACCTGTGGCATTAGACCCCAGCTGGTACCACCGCACGTGCCAGTGGGCGTTCGAACGGGCACTGAGCCCTTTCGCCTGGGGAGGCTCTGAGGAGAGGGCCGAGTCTGAGGGCTGCCCCTCATGCCTTCCTCCTAGTGGCATGGAAGGGCCATCAGCCGCATGGTGCCGATGGCCATCTCGGAGGGCTTCCGTTCATAGGCCAGCGATGCTTTGATGGCAACGAGGGCTCTGTGCAGGGCCAAGCAACACAGCCCGTTGGAGTTGCATGACTGGAAGACCTAAGGCGGGGTGGGGGACCTTGGGACCCCCTCCCAAGACAGCCGCACCCCCTTTCCTTGCTCCTTCCCCACTTGACATTCTGCTTGGCCCCCGCCAGGGAGTTGGGGGCTACCAGAACGCCCGTCAGAAGACTCACTCTCCATCTGCCGGTGTATCCAGTCAGTGAAGGCCGCAACGCGAGTGTACACGCCGGGTTTCCCACGCTCCCCGCAGCCGTCGCCCCACGAGGTGACCCCGTGCAGCACGTAGCGCTCAGCGGAGGGGTTCCAGCAAGTCAGGGGGCCCCCAGAGTCACCCTGGAAGATACGCCAAAGCACGGGAGGAGAACACCATCTGGGCAGCGCTGGCTGAACGGACCCAAGTCCCACCCATACAGTTTTTCATGTCTTTATTGGCATTAAAGGAAGAGAAAGCTTTGCCAATACCCTGGACTGACAGAAAGATGGACAAGCGGGCCCTAAATCAAACCAAGCCAGAGCTTTCCCTGGAAACAAAGATGACAAAGCTGAGGCTGCCCAACTCTGGACACATCCCGAGAAGGCCAGGCACACAGAACCATGGAACAGTAGAGTTGGAAGGGGCCGTGAAGGCCATCTAGTCCACCCCCTGCTGCTGCAGGACACCAGTTCACACCATCCCACTCCGAGGGCTGTCCATGACTCCCTGGAGAAGACGAGCACGGCGGGGCAAGTTGAAGGCAGAAGGAGGAAAGGAAGACCAGAGAAGAGATGGGCGGACTCCATCACGGAAGCCATGGCCTTGAATTTAGAAGAGCTGAGCAGGGCCGCCATTTGGGGGCTTTTCACTCATGGGGTCACCATAACTTGGCGAAGACTCGACGACACACCACAACAAACTAGCGGGAGGGGTGTTTCCACCATGAACGGCCTTATAGAGGGGCACTTGTGGTGGCACAGGGCACAGAGAACAGAGCTAAGGCTCCACTCCCTGGCTGTGATCCTTCCAAACATCTTCACCCTGGCATGTCACCCAAGCACAGGAGAATCCCCTGCTGGCCCTGAGAGAAGGACTCTTCTCAAAGCGTAAGGTGGAGGAAGCGTTGGGGGCACTGCAGCATGAAGAAGAGGATCAGCCTTTCCCTCCCCAGCTGCAATCCCCCGGGGAAAGTTCTCCCTGCATGGCAATTAAGGAAACTATCTTTCCTTGGCGCCAAGGGGCGCACTGGGCTCTGGTGAGTAGGCCCAGGCCTGCAGAGAAGAGAGGCAAGGCCGGGGGCTCGTAGGAATGCCCTGAAGAGCACAAATCCAGGTCTTGCGTGTGCAGCCACGATTAATGCCACGAGCCACACCCAACATGCAGCCCCCACGTCAGACAAGCTGCCCCGTTCCCCGTGCTCTTCTAGGGCACGGCCTCCTTGGGGGCTCCTCCCTCACCCCCACTGGCCTAAACGTCCCCCCGTCTTAAGACCACACATGGTCCCCTCTGCCCGGCCTATAGTAAAATTACTTCTGTTCCTCTCCACGAAAAACTTAGAATCCCCCCTGGACAGACGGTTGGAGTTTCGTTTGTCCTCATGGGAACAAAAGTTGCCCTTTTCCTTCTCTTGATGAAGTTGTGGGGATGCCGATTTCTGTCCCGCTCCCCGGCCCCTCACGGACGCTCACCTGGCAAGAGTCAATCCCCCCGGAAAGGAAGCCGGCACAGAACATGGTGCTGGTGAGCAGCTGGAGTCCCAGCATGCCGCGGCAGATGTCCTGGGCCAGGACCGGCACCTGGGCTTCCATGACCACCTCAGCCGCTGGCCCATCTGTGAGGTAAGCAGAGAATGGCCCACGGGAGGCTCCATCCACCCAGTTGCCGCCATCCGTCTTGGCCGGTGGCTGGAGAGGCCTCAGCCTCGACCACAGCACAGTCCTGGCCCTCTCCTCTTCAGGCCAAGTGCCAGGGATGCCATGCTCCTACTGGAGGCATCTGACGAGCCAGAGCTCCCAGAAGGGGCGACACCGTGGGGCCACCCATATGAGGAGACTGGGGGGAGCCTGGGCCCTCTGGGCAGGAGACGCAAGACCCTCTCCCGGGAAGAGGGCAGTTAGAGCACCACATTGTGGTGCCCGGTGGATCCTCCGTTCTGCCACTGGGGAGTCGCCGCTAAGGAGAGGTCCTCCCCGCTGCTGCCGCCCTCCGGTCCTCCCTCAAAGGAGGCACTTGGACGCGTTCCTGCCCTGTTGGTCAAGGTGGGCCAAAAGGTCCGTGCCAGGAGATGCCGCCCCACTACCCACCAGGCCGCTCTTGCCACTACCTTCATAGAGCGAGCCCCAGCCAGTGATGTAGCAGAGCGTCCCCGCGCCCGGGTCCAATGGCTGCTCCGGCAGGCACACGGGGGCCACCCAGGACGAGGGGGCCACGGGCCCGCTCAGCTCCAGCAGGGCCACGTCGTTGTGGAAGGTCTTGGGGTTGAACTACGGGAAGGAGCGAGAAGCCGTGAGCACCGAGACGAGCGAAGGGGAGTCGGGGGAGAGGTGCCCTGCACCGAACGGCCGAGAGGCGGCACCAGCAGCTCACCTTGGGGTGGGAGAGGATGCGGCTGACGGGCACAACCTGCTCGCCTTCGTCCGGCTTCGTCAAGTCGTAATCACCCAGGACCACTGACCAGGCCAGCTCGTTTCTGCTCCTGCCGGCGGAAAGGTGGGAAAATGCGGGGGAGTCTAAGCAGGGCTTTCAGCTCCACGGTGGTGGCATTTCTGGCCCACCCCTTTCGCCTTAAGCAAGATGTCTCCCCACTGGAAGACGTCTCCCGAGAGCTTCTCCAGAACGGATGTGGTCCCCAGGCGGAAAGAGGATCCGCGGCCTCGGCATATTTATTTATTTAAAGTCCAGTCCAGTCGCGAAAGCCTCAGGATGGCTCACATAGATAAAATACAATCAAATATAACATAGATGAAATTAGCGACCCAAACTGGCGGTATAGAGGCCATGCTGTCTTAAACCCTGGTTTACGGGCTGCTGGCAAATTCACCCCAACCCCCTATCTTTGCAGATGGACACCCTGGAATATAAGGGGGGGTGTGCAGCAGCTGCTTGCCCGCTTTGCTCGACCCCTCCCCAGCCTCCGGATCCGTGGCTTCGCCTGCATCCCCTTCCTCTCCACCGAATGGATTCCAGTCTCCTGCCACGGGCCTCCGCGGAGGGTATCCGTCGGCCCGGCTCTTGCTCGGGATCCAGCCTGTTCTCCAGCCACCAGGGGGCAGCAGAGACCATTCCTGAGCCGGGAGCTGCAGAGGCACATGGATGATGGAGCTGGGAAGGGGTGGGGATTCCAGGGACAAACCAGGGCGGCGGAGTTACGGGCTCAAATGCCAGGCACTGAGCCTTCCCCAGGCCCGACCCCGACCTCACCCGGTGAAGCAGTGGGCGGCCGAGAGGACCCAGGCGGCCCCCACCAGGACCCCGCCGCACATCAGCTCTCCGTTGAGCCGAATGGACACCAGCCAAGGCCAAGCCCCCGGCCAGGCCCTGCTGCCCCCGACAATCTTCCCCTTCGCCACCGTGGTGTTGGGGGGCGGCACCCCGCGGTGTCCACACAGGCCTGGTGGGGGAAGCGGGGGGAAAAGTGAGCCCAGGAGAAGGTGCTGTGCCCCGCCGTCTTGCTTCCCCTGCAGCAAGCACGTGAGGCATGGGGAGGGGAGGGTGGAGCCTTCCCACTCCCCTCCTAAAAGACCCACCCCCACCCCACCCCACCCCACCCCCCACAGCCATGTTTCAAGTGTCTCTTGTAGAGAGGAAATGGCAGAGATCAGCCACAGCATGCGATGGGCTTAATGTGAGGGAGCCGGCTGTCGTGAGCAGAGCCGGCTGGAGCCGGGGGTCAGACTAGATGGCCCGGGAGGCCCCTTTGGACTCGCCCTGCTTCTATGTCCCTGTTCCTCTGCCCTCGGCCCACCTTCATCACTGCAGGCAGATCGCTGTCCCTCGAACCTCCAGTTCCTCTGCATAAAGTGAGGCCAGGGGCAGGGGCTGCGCCATTCAGCAGGTGCTCAGAATCCAAGCAGGTGGTCCTGGGCCCGGAGCCGAGGCCCAGTGGCACCGCCAGCCTGCCTCCAGCAAGGGGTTTGCAGGGATCCGGGCAGAGTTGTGTGCATCCTGCTCCCAACCCTCTACGCTTCCCTCCTGCAGTTTCTCCCTTCGACTTTTTTTAAGGCAGCCAATCCATTTAGGATAAAAAACGGCACAGCTGCACCATCTCGGGGATGTCTCTGTACAGAGGGGCAAAGGCTTTAAATTTGCATTTCATCAATCTAATTTGTTCAGGTCAGGGTCATCGATTCAGGCTGATGAGCTCCACTCAACAAGAACAGGCTGAGCAGCCTGAATGCTTCACAATGAAAAGCTTCTCCAGTTGAATTTCTGCCTGCCGTGCAGCATTTAAAGGCACAGGAGCCCTATGGGGAGTGAGGACAGTGGGCCGTTCTTATTGGGAACTTGCCAGTTGTTTGGGGTCCTGACTCATCCCGAAAGAGGAGAAGCCTTTGCCAAACAGCACACAGAGATGCATATAATCTTCTGTGTGCTCCTTTAAAAGGCAGGGTGGGAAATGTAGATTTAATTGCTATAACTGCAATGCCTCTTGGTGTAGCGGGGAAAATGTGGCCCCGTCTGCTGGCCAGGCACTAGGTGCCGATGGGCACCACGAAGGCCTCCAGCACCTCACCCGCCGTTTCCCCTTTGGACGGTTCCTCTTCGATCCTTTCTCATCCGGCTGGCAATGTGTTTGGGTTCACAGCAGTTAGCACTAAACCGGGGAGGCTGCTGATTCCTTGGCGCCCCTTGCTCTGTGGAACTTCTGTTCTGTTCTGAGCACCAAAGGCAGAACAGACGAGTGGCACCCCAGCCCAAATCAGTTCAGCACCACGGACAGCTCCAAGAAAGCTCAGAATTAAGGTCACCAAGGCTAACGAGACCCGCTGACAGGGAAGTTACAGGTTGGAGGGATTTTGGGGTTCCTTACAGACAGCCAACAAGAGCTTTCTTCTGGAATGCACTTAAGTCAATGTCCGGAAGTGCAGAGATAAGCGGAAGAATGAGCCAGAATGCTCTGTATTGGGGAGAGTTACCACTGCTTCCAAATCTACTATTTCTGTAGGCTTAAAGTTCTACAGCAATTGCTGCTTTGTGTATATTGGGCAACACTAAGTCTTGCTCAGAGAACACAGGCTGGCACTACCAGAATCTGGAAGAGAACAAGAACTGTCAGGAAGCTCTTCCTGACAGCTAGGACCCCTAGGTATGGAATGGGCTTCCACGGGGGGTGGTTGAGGCCCCACTGGTGAGGGTGTTCAAGGATAGGCTGGACACCCACATGGTGGGCATGTCGTGAGTGGAGCTGGCTGGTGCCAGAGGTCAGACTAGATGGCCCCAGAGGTCCCTTCTGACTCGCTCTGTTTCTATGTTTCTAACAAGACCTTACGGAGGCATTTGACAGGGACCTGTCCTGCCGTGGCTTCCTTCGGGCTGGAAATTACTGCTCCCATAAATTCGGCTCTTCCAAAAACTTGGTGATAACAGCAGGTGTCTGTGCACCTTTAATCACAGCGCTGTGATGTGGACACTAAGGGGTGGGTGTGGAGAGGGACCCTAAGAGCCCCTGAATGCGGAGAGAGGCACACTTCAACAGCCTGAAGACTTTCCAGCTCTCGCATACTTGTGAGTCTCGCCTACAGCCATCAAAGTTGTCTGGACGCTTGCTTGGATACAAGGAGTGCTATTATTAGTAGTAAGGAATTAATGTAGATACTTAATGGAACTATTAACCCTTTTCCTCCCCATCCTTGTGTGTGTTTCCTTATTTGCTTAGGTAATGATTCCTTTATATTGACGTTCCCTGCTAGGATTTCTTTCCCCTCCTCCCATTTTTCAGGGGCACTGTTTCTTGGTATATGTGTTGCAAGTCACAACATTATTCAAGAAGAACTTTCGATCGGCTTGAACAGGGTAACTTGAAACACGGGATTGTCCTTCCCTTTCCAGAATCCCATCCCGGAGCCCCGATCTGCAGGATCCCCTGAAGCAGGAGAGCAGAGCCTCGCTTTCCCCCAAAATGCTTCTGAGCCCAGAGGCTGGACAGAAGCACGGAGTCCGGCAGTTTCGGGGGGGAGAGTCAGACCCGAGTGCCTCACGTAGCTGTCAAGCTTAATCCCAATTAAGCAGCCGAGCGCTTTGTCCTGGAGAGCAGGGCTCAGCCCCGTGCCCTGCCAGCGCCCAACGCTGACCTTTCCCCCGGCAGGCCTGGCCAAGGCTCTCCGGAGCCCCCCGAGATGGGGCTGTCGAGGGGAATCAAGACACGGCGATGCACATGAGGCAGCCTCGCCTGCAGGGAGGCGAGCTTGGCCAGAGCTCCGGGGCCTGCTTGCCCCTCCTGGAAGGAGCGCTTTCCAGGGCCACAGCAGGGCGGCTTTCTCACCTGCAACAGACCGGTCTGCAACCGTGTTCAAGTAGTCCGTGTCACCTTCCAGCCCTGGAGGACAAAGGAGAGGGGATGAGCTGAGCCGTCCGTCCAGCACTCCCGAAAAACGCCCCTTGGCTCTGGGACGGCTCAAGAGACATGAGTACACAGTCCCAGGAGGGCCTCCCGCTGCAGTGGCAAAAGAAAAGAGAGGAATCCTGGTTTGAACCGGTGTGCACTGGCTTAGCAGGCACGGCCCCAGATCTCCTTCCATGTCCCAAAGCTGAATGCGCTGGCAGCAGAAGCTTCCATTCCAGCTGCTGATGTGTGTGTGTGTGTGGGGGGGGGGGCACTGGCCAGGGCGTGGCTCAGGGCTTTTCCTTGCTGCCCCCTCCTAGCCTATGCTACCCGTGTGACGGGTCTGCGAAGGAAGCGGACGCCACTGCAGGCTGCATGGATAGGAGTACAGCACCCAGACCACATGAGGTGCTGGCTCCCCACTGCTCAGCACTAGTCCGGCCCCATCTGGAGGGCCGCATCCAGTCTTGGGCACCACCATTGAAGAAAGGTGCAGACAAGCTGGGAAGAGTCCAGAGGAGGGCGAGGAGGAGGATCCGGAGGCAGGAAGCAAGGCCGTATGAGGAGTGACGGACAGAATTGGGCCTGTTTAGCCTGGAGAAGAGAAGATGGAGGGGAGAGATTATAACACTCTACAAGTCCTCGAAAGGCTGCCCAAAGAGGCAGGCCGGGATCTCTCCTCCATCACCCCAGAGTGCAGGACACGGAATAACCGGCTCAGGTTGCAGGAAGCCAGATTCCGGCTGGATATCAGGAAGAACTTCCTGGCTGTTCCTGCAGCACGGCAATGGACCCGATGACCTAGGGAGGGGCTGGGCTCTCCCACATGGAGCTGGGCAGCCCCCTGCGAGGTTTAACCAGGAGTCCTGCATGGAGCAGGGGCTGGACCTGATGGCCTGCGGGCCCCTTCCAACTCCACCACTGTAGGCTTCTCAGATTCCGTGAGTTGCCAGCCCCACCCTGCTGAGTGGCAGCACAGGCCATGCTTGGCCAGGTGTGATGCTCTGGTCCCCAGCTCAGGTCCCTGCGTCTCCCAGCAAGCCCCACAGAGATGCCCTTCTGCAGTGCAGGAAGGTCAGGGTGATGCTGAGAAGCTCCTTTCCGCCCAGTCCAACCCTGCATTCTATTCATCTCTTTATTATATGTCTGTCCCACCTTCTTTCCTTTGAAGGAACTCAGGTGGCTTCCAGGAGCCTCCTCCTCTTCCTCTTCCTCTTACCCTCACAAGGACCACCCTGTGAGGTGGGCTGGGCTGAGAGTCTGTGGCTGGCTCGTGAGTGCCATGGCTGAGTGGGGTCTCGAACCCGGGTCTCCCGAGTCCCGTCCCACACTCCTCGCCACGACACCACCCTGGCTCTCCACTGCCCATCTGGCCCGGCCGCCTGCTTCTGACTGGCTCGGGCCCTCTGGGGCCTTTCCCGGCACCTGCAGCCACTTCCCAGAGGGGTCAACCCGAGCCTTCCTGCGTGCCGGCATGGGTCCCACCTCCACGGCGCGGCTCCAGCCTGGCCCAAATTAGAGAAGCTCTGCACAAAGAGTGCTCCTATTCCCCATTCTCCACCCGCCTCACTTTGCCCTCGGCCGCCCAAGGGCCCTTCCTGGGGAGGACAGGGAGAGAAGCCCCGCAGAGCACCAGAACGGGGCCAGCCCCACACAAGGCCACTCACGGCACTCCTGCAGGCGCAGCTGGCACTGGCTGAGCATGAGGCGAGCGCAGCTGTCGGCACCCCGGTCCTGGCCCGCGCACAGGTGCCAGTATGGAGCACATGCTTTGCTGAGGGCCCAGTTCCTGGCCGGCTGTTCTGGAACTGCCTGGGCTCGCAAGACCGCTTCGCAGCTGGGCAGGTCGCCGGGTGGCCACGGCGAGGCTGCAGAGAGAGGAAGGAGGGACGGGACCTCGCAGCCGCGGCTGGCAGCTTTGCTTCTTAGAACCCCCACCACCACAAACTTGCTGAACCACGCACAGATAGCACATTTGGTATCGACTGGGACACTCTTCTCTCGCTTTCATTGTCAGCATCTGCCTCCGTCCTGCCCTTTCGGGCTTCGTCTGCGGCCTGCAGAGTCAGTGGGAGGCGGAAGGCTTTCTATCAGGTTGCCCAGAGGGCAGGGGAGGTTGCCCAGCCTGTGGACCGCAAAGCTCCTTCGTGCGGCTCCGGAAGAGCGCTGGCCAAGACCCGCTCGGAAGCGCCAGAGGCTGGAACACCAAGCAAGCGTCTATCCGGCCGGCCCATCAAGCGGACCCTTCTCCGACTCCCCACCCTGTTCATTGTCAGCAGGACGTGAATTCACATCCTGGGCTGCAGTTACCAGAGCAGTACATACCTGACTCAGGGGCCAGTTCACACAACAAAACAGCCCCATGGGGTATGTTGCCTCCTGCCACTTCTGCTTTTAATCAACAACCCCCTTCAGAGACTGCATGCCACCTGAACCCAGAACACGCTGGGTTTTTAGGAGCCAAACAGCCCAGGGCTATCATGGTGCCTCCCTGGGTTAAAGCCGGGTTGTTTCATCCCAGAACAAGCTAGCACTCCAGGTTCAGATGGTTTGCTAAGCAACCTATAAAGTTCACGGGTTGCTGGTTCAAAGCAGAAGGGGCTGACATGCTGTGGGCAGCGAATAGACACCCACCAGTCGTGCAGAAGGTGCCCGTCCAGCCAGTTCTCAAGATTTATTCATGGGGAAAAATGCAAAACTCCCACAAGACTGGCAGGTCTTTCACACAGGGTGGCACCACAAACTGGTGTTGATTGGCGTAACAGATGCACATCTAGCAATAACAACTTTTTCTAAGGAAACAGAAACAGCAAGTGAAGGACGCTCATTAGGGGATGAGCCGTCCAAGGTCTTGTCTCTACCCGGCTGAGGACTCCTTGTCTTCAAAGCAGGTTTGGACAGGGTGGCCCTTCCAATGGGAACCGTCCTCCATGAAGGCGGACCCTGGAGCTTGTGCCTTTAGTTCATGACACCAATTTATTCACTTTATTGGTTTATCATCTTTATAACCCACCTTTTTCCCTTCAAGGTACTCAAGCTGGCTTACATAATTCTCTTCCTCTTCTCAGCCTTGCCCTCCCTACAACAACCGTGCGAGGTAGGTCGGGCTGAGAGTCGGTGACTGGCCCAAAGTCACCCAGTGAGCTCTGTGGCTCAGTGGGGACTAGAACCCGGATCACCTGAGTCCCCGTCCCGCATGCTTAACCACTACACCACACTGCTGCCACCACCAGCCCCAAGCGAGCTAGGGCGGACCCTGCCCTGCCTCTGCATCAGAGATTGCGGGATTATCATTAGGGGGCCTTTTGATCGTGGCATCAAAGATTAGCTCAAAGATGGTGGCATCAGAGATTAGCTCCTCCACAACTACCAGGGGAGAGATGGCTTTGGTCAGAGCAGCTTGCAAGAAAAGCAAACCCCAGCGCTGGCGCCAGAGGCCTGACCTAGACCCACGAGACGTGGTGGGGGACTTACTGGCGCACTCCTCGGTCTGATTGCCGCAGTCCCCGAAGAGGCAGCGCACGCACCCCGCACACTCCTGCAGCCGGCGCGAATGCTCCTCCTGCGCGGCCCCCAGCGACAGCAGCGCGCCCTTCGTGGCGGCCTCCAGCACCAGCGTGCCCCGGCTGGATAGCGCTAGAGGCGGGAGGGTTGGGGGGAAGACTTCACGTTAGGTGGAGGAAGACAGGGCTCCCGGGAGACATTGCTGGGTACAGGGGCGCTTGCCCTTCGCCTCTCCAAAGAAGCGGGTGTCCCCGAAGCTGCTGCTTTTCCTTTGCAGAAGGATGCCAGCTGCAAGGGGCAAGGTCAAGGGAGAAACACTCCACAGCACAGAGGAAAACCAACAGGTGTCGGAAGGGCCTATTGCTGCCCTCCCCACATCCCCTGCCAGTGCGCCCAGACACCCCTGCGTTCCCCGTTGCTGGTAGCCACAAATTTAGGGAACACAACCCCTGGGGTCCAACTGCCACACAGCGCTGGAAGCAGCACAGTTAATAGCAATGCCGTACGGCAGCGATTTGTGGATGGAACTTGGCACAGCTGTTCACTGCCACACATCAAGCGCTGTTTTGATGCTTGGAAAGCTGAACGCCTCGTTCGGCCTTCCCCGGCCTGGCAGCCTCCAGATGTGGCGGGCGGCAACTGCCAGGCTGACACATCTGGAAGGCCTCGGGGGAGAATGCGGCCCCAGAGCCCCAGGACAAAGGGCCAGTTCCCAAGGACAGAGCACTGCAGACATTAAGCCTCGGTGCAGAGTGTCTCTGCAGGCCCTCAGAAACACTGCAGAACTTTGGGTGGCACCCGGGCATGCACGGATCCTGCCTGTATGCAGCCAGGACCCTGTGCTGGCAGTCTGCGCACACACAGCCGATTTCACAACCGCAGCCTGAGAATGTGCAACGAATCCATAGGCGATCCCACTGCCTTGTCTACACAGGCGCGAGACCATGGCTCACAGCAGTCCTCCGACAGAATGATGCTGTAGATCCCTAATACCAAGGCAGAGGATTTCCACGGAAGAGAAGCCAGCAGCCCCCCTGTCTTGTGCCCAGACCCAGCTCCATAACCTGTTGAAAGGTGTGCCTGGATTTGCCCTTTTCCTCCTCCCTCCCAATCCCCCTTCCCCGAGAGACAGTACAGCGCGGCAGAGCCAGTGTGGCACAGTGCCGAGCTGGGCACCCAAGAGATCTGGGTTCGAGTCCCGACTCGACCACGAGGCTCACTGGGGAACTTAGGGCCAGTCGGTCTCTCTCAACCTTTCCTACCTCACAGGGGTGTTGTGAGGATAAAATGGAGAGCAGAATGATGTAAGCTGCCTTGGGTTCCTCACAGAAACGAAAGATGTGACAGAAATACAAATGTAATAACTCCTGGAGGCACTAACCACTGCTCCATGCTGCCTTCTAAAGCATGGTGGTCAGTAATAAGGCTCTATTTGTTATATTTATATCCTGTCTATTTTCCTTTCAAGGATCTCGAGGCTGCTTACATAATTCTCGTCCCAAGTTCAGCCTCATAACAACAACCCTGTGAGAATGCAAAGTGCTTCGAGAAAAACACGGAAAGGAAGACTATTCCCACATCTCATGATCTAGGTCGTGTTGCCCCCGGCCCAACCCCCCACCCCGCTTGCCTCAGTCCTCCTCTGGTCCCTGTAACCACCCCACGCAAGAGGCTGCTGGCTTTCCGCCTCCCACGCGCCCGCCGCTGGGAGCCTCAGCCAGGACTAGAATGCTGACGGATGCGGCGGCGACCCTCCAGGCTTACCTCGCAGGACGCTGGCCGGCATCGGGTAGAGCTCCTTGCCCGCCGGGGCCGCGAGGGCCAGCACCGCGAGGCTGGAGAGCTGCAGCCACGCTAAGGGACGCATGCCCTGCTGCAGGGAGGCGCGGGCCGGCGGGCTGGCGGGCTGGCGGGCGGGTGCGAGAGCCCGTTCCGACGGCTGCGGCAGCGAGTGGCGCTCCCTGCCCCGCAAGCCCTCGCCTCGCGTCCGGCGGCCACTGGGAGCGGGGCAGCGCGGCGGCCGCCTCGTATATACACGGTGCCGCGGGGCGGGGGCACGCGGTTTCCCATGCCTGCTGCGGGCGCGCACCAACAGCCGAGCCCATTCAGGCCGGCCGTGACGCCAGCCAGAGCCCCACAATGGCTACGGGAAGGGCTGCCGGCGGGGGGGGGGGGCGCGGGGGGCGTCGCCCAAGGCGGCGGCGGCCGAGCGGAGGGCCAGCTCGCCTTCATTAGGGTGCTGCGCCGAGCCGGGCCCTGATTTGGCCTGCCGCGCCGCGAGGGGAAGTCGCCTCGCCTCCCCGCGCTGAATGGGCCCATTGTGCGCGGGACCCGAGGACGCGCCACCATCAAAAGGCCCCCTAATGATCAGAGGCGGCCCGCCTCGCTTGATCATTTTCAAGCTTTTATCTTCGCCCGGGGAATATTGTCAGTTCGGATCGCTTTGGCCTGAAAGCGCGGGCGAGAGGCCGGGCGGAGGGGCCGCGGCGCGGCGGAGCGGGCGCCGCGGGGCCGGGGAGCCAAGGGCGCCCGGGCGCTGCCACCGGTTCCCCGCAGGTGCCGCAGGGCCAGGCCTGTGGCGTGGGCGGCGCTGGGGCAAGCCGCGGGCGGGCACGGGAGAGACGTGCGGGAAGTGCCCTGGAGGCTCCCCACTCTCTGCGAAAGACGCCCTGCCCTGGGGCCGCTGTCCGGCCGGCAGCCCCTCTGTCCTGCCCTTGGCGCGATGCGCCATTACGCACGGAGCGCTTTCACGGGCGCTACCGCCAGGACGTGCTTGGAGGAAGCGCAAAGGCAGCCGGCAGGGCTTGTGGGGCTGAGGAGCGTGAGGCTGACACTGTTGCACGTGTGTGCGCACGGCACTCCAGAGAGCAGGCCAGAGGTTCGTGCATCTTTCTCACGTTGGGAAAGAGTGTGCGTGTGTTTACAAGGCAAAGCGGCCTGGGCGTGTTCGCTTCCCTAGCACCCGCTGCTGCTTGAAGTGGGGTGGTTAATGGCATCCCGTTTCATGCCAGGCTGACTGAAAACTATCCCCCTTCTTCTGGACGGACGTCACTGAGCCTGGTCGGCCTGGAAACAAAACAGAATGCTACTTCCAGCGCCAAGTCCTCCCGGAGCCCCTGTTTTGTAACCTTGCCCTGGGGGATTCTGGGAAACTGGCATCCCTGAAACCTAACTGAGCGTTAAGGGTGGGGCTGCTGCCGACCTTGGGATTCCCCACGTGTCTTGGGTCATGCTTCCTGGAAGAAATACGTGTGGCGCTGCCACTAGTCTGGCAGTTTGCAAGCTCAGGATGTGGCAAAAGTTGTTGTGTCTGCATTTCCTGGATAGCCAGGTGCCTCTGGGTGCCTCTCATCTCCTGCTCACCAAAAGAATCAGATTTTGAGCAAATCTACCCATATGTGTTTGCACAAATTTGCAGTTGTGCCAATTCATGCTCCTGAAAAGCTGTGGAACTTCCCAACAGATGCAAATTTTCCTGAAATGCATATTTTCACATTTTAGCCTGTGGGGAAAGGTGTGTTTTGGCAGGTGTTTGTTACAAGCAGATTTGTAGAAAATTAAAAGGTAAAGGTTTCTCCTTGACATTAAGTCCAGTCATGCCTGACTCTAGAGGGCGGTGCTCATCTCCGTTTCCTGGCCGAGGGAGCCAGTGTTTGTCCGCAGACAGTCTCCCTGGTCATGTGGCCGGCATGACTGAACACTGAAGTCCACAGAACGCTGTTACCTGCCCACCGAAGTGGTACCTGTTCATCTACTTGCATTTGCAGGCTTCCGAGCTGCAAGGTTGGCAGGAGCTGGGACGGAGCAACGGGAACTCACCCCGTTGTGCAGATTCGAACTGGCGACCTTTCGATCAACCAGCCCAGCAGCACAGCGGTTTAAACCACTGCGCCACCTGTTACAGACAGTTTAAAAATATCATCTGCAAGTCCATAGATACACATGACCTGGGAAAAGTTGGTCCCCTGAAGGACCCACAGGCCAGGTTCGTGGAAAGCTGGACTCTGTGGACCCCACTGCTGATCAAAATGAAGTCAGAGCCTCACAGTCCTGGGAGCGTGAGGGGACACTGGTGGGAAGAGGGTTCTCCTCAGTTCGGTGGGTGGCTGGCTCCAATGGGCAGTGCTGGAACCCCATTCCCATGGGGGTTCCAGCACTGAGATAACCAACATGGGCTTTCAGATGCTGGAAGTCCTGCCTGCCTCCAAGCCTTCAATCATGGCCGCTAATCAGATGCATCTCTCTCCCATTCAGTCTTCACAGCTCTCCTGCAAGTTAGGTTAGTCTGAGAAAGAGAGAGAGAGAGAGAGAGAGAGAGAGAGAGAGAGAGAGAGAGAGAGAGGTGTTTTACACAGTGAATCCAATACGTGCCTGAGCTGAGATTTGAACCCGGGTCTTTCCTGTCCAAATCTAACACTCTCTCCCTTTTTCCTTCCTACAGCCTAAATTAGCCTTGTAATTAGTCCTACAGCCTAAATTAGTCCTCAGTCTAAATTAGGCTGTCAAAGGGAAGCATGAGGACTAGCAGACTGCATGCACTCTGGCGAATGAAAAGGACTTCTCTTTCTCTGTCTCTTTCTTCTCCAGCCAATCTGCAGTCCCAGAAGAGTAAAACACGTTGGGGATCCCAAACCAGGGATTAGTCTTGCCACTTCTTCCGAGTCCAACCCTTGGCAAGCAGGATGGCCTTCAGCAAAGTGTTACCTAACAGGCCTTTTAAGTCCTTTCCTACTAGGCCAGCCTTTCCCCAGCCCAGTGCCCGCCAGATGTGCTGTACTACAAGCCCATCTTCCCCAGCCTGCAGGACCATAGGTTGGGAAGGATGCCAGTGAATCTGCAGGAGATCAGGTTGCAGAAGCTGTGTGGGAATTCCTCTTCTCTGCCTTCCAGGTTCAGGCTTGCGGGACAAAGGAGGACTTCCATCCAGCCACCCCAGCAAGCTGAGACAGAACCTGAAAGTGCAGGTCTTAGGAGAGCCCCCCACCCCTACCCAGGACTGTCGCAGCATCAGCAGGTCGCTTTGGCACAGTATTATCTGAGTGCGTGCTATGAAGAGCACGTGGTCCTTGCCTTTGTTTGTGTGTTTTTGGCAACAGGATGCGTCATCCAAGTAGGAGACATGACCCCTAAATAGGCAAGCTGGGGGCTGCTTACCGTGTTCAGACTGCAGTCACTGAGATGTCAGAATATGCCACTTCTTGGAATGAAATACCCTGGAACCTCAGCAGGACTGGGAGGTTCGGGTGTAGGATTTGGGCCCCTTGCAAGGGTGTACGATTCATTTTTTTAACTGCCAAGGATGCAGTGAAAAGCCCCTTCGCTTCTTCCCAATGAGCCCGGACTAGACACAAACACATGTTTCAGAGGGTTATTGTCTGAATAGGCGGCATCCGTGGAGGAGAGGCCACTGATGCGAAGAGCACCTTCTTGGTGCCTGCGCCAAAATGTTTTGCTTTGGGGAACTCAGCCAACATTTTGCCCAAGGAGAATTGCTTGCCCCGTTGATGGCCTGATCTCTCTGCTAATTGTTGCCAGCTGCCCAAGAGGTGCGGAGTATTTGTGCAAAGAAAAATCCTCTTACATGCAGGTAGAGGTTGCAGGCATGCTTGTCCGGTAGAGAAATTATTCTCTGTAGAGAAAACAAACCCATCCCAGCCTCCCTGCATGCAGAAAGCCAGCAGGCCAGGGGGAAGGGTACACTGCACGTCCCTGCAACATGCTAGCTTTCTATCCAACGAGGAATTTGTATTGTCGTCATTTTTAATGTGGTGTGAGGAACATTCAGTCAAGGAAGCACTGCAGGACTCCAAGGGCTCCAGGATGCAATTCTTTGGAACCTGGGGCTGGCTCTTACATGGATAAAATGAGAAAAGGGTTAGAAGGTTCCGGGCAGATAACTTGACATGGTAGTGCTGAAGGAGCGTCTTGGAAGCCACCTCCGACTACGTGGCACTGGGGACGAGCAACGAAGCAAAACTGTCACTCATATCTGACCTGCAACCTGGAAATTTTGACCTGACGACTCTTGGAGCTGTTCTCCTTGCCTGCTTGAAAGTTGTGAAGTCACGTCCGACCCATCGCGACCCCATGGACAACACTCCTCCAGGCCTTCCTGTCCTCTACCTTCCCCCAGAGTCCACCTAAGCTCACGCCGACTGCTTCAGTGAACCCATCCAGCCACCTCATCCTCTGCCGCCCCCTTCTTCTTTTGCCCTCAATTGTTCCCAGCATTAGGCTCTTCTCCAGGGAGTCCTTCCTTCTCATTAGGTGGCCAAAGCATTTGAGGTTCATCTTCAGGATCTGGCCTTCTAAAGAGCAGTCGGGGTTGATCTCCTCTAGGACTGACCAGTTTGATTGCCTTGCAGTCCAAGGGACTTGCAGGAGTCTCCTCCAGCACCACAATTCAAAGGCCTCAGTCCTTCAGCGCTTGGCCTTCCTTATGGTCCAGCTTTCACAGCCATACATTGCAACTGGGAAAACCAGAGCCTTGATAATTCGCACTTTTGTCGGCAGGGTGATGTCTCTGCTGTTTAGGATGCTGTCCAGATTTGCCATAGCTTTCCTCCCCAGGAGCAAGCGTCTTTTAATTTCTTGGCTGCAGTCCCTCTCTGCTGTTCTCCTAGCGCACTGCATTTTCGGTCAGGTGCAACAAGGCATTTTCTCTGCCCTGCACACAGCACTGGATATTCTTCCCAAAGACCTTTCCCCCAGTGTGTCCATATCCACCTTACAGACTTAAGAAGCCATCCTAAGTGTGTTGTGATAGAAGAAAGCCATACAGCTTGCAGAATGCCCCAGCCAGTCCTTCCCTTTCCCCAGGGAGCTCTGGGAATTGCGGTTCTCTCTGAAGGGGTGTAGCAATGGCTTTCTAACAGAATTCCTCTCCCCTTACCAAGCAACCAGTCCCTGGGGCTACTGGGGAAATGGTGACGGTATGAAGCTGACACAGGTTTCATGCGTCGTGTCCCAGTTCTGTTCTTTGTGCAAGTGTGCCTGTATGGACACACGTATATAAGTGTGCGTGCGTGTGAATGTCCATATTTATTTATTTATATTGATTGACCGGTTATAGTCAAATCCCTTCCTTTTTCCTGCTCTGTTTGCTTTGCTTGCCCCTCTTATTTGTGAAAGTTCCGTTTCTTCCAGCGGGAGAAAAAGATGCAACTCCCAAGAATGCAGTGAAGCACTTAACACGGATCAGCCCACTTTTGCATGCTATTAAATCACCAGATATGCAAATGGGTCTCCTTTAAAAATTAGGACATCTGGCCAACCCACTCACAGATTTCTCCGTGCACTTTCCAGATAAAAATGACTCACAGTGTTCCTTCTTTCTTTTCCCAAAGTGCGTGGGGGGGGGGGGGGGGGGGGGGGGGGGGGGGGCTGCGGGGCCCCCCGCCCCTTTTCTGCATGCATTCCCCCCCCCCCCACCATTTGCACCCCACCCCGTTGCAGACAATGCCATTGTATCACGGAGTCCTTAATTGTGCACGGAGTGTTCTTGACAATAGGCGCTTCTCTGGCAGATCAAAGGACCGTAATTGCAGAGGGTTAGGGGACGGAAATGGCTGGCACTAAGCGTGGGGGCAAAGGCGAAGATGAAAGGGCTGCTTGGCGATTCTGTCTCATGCTCGGCACACACTCCTCCTGCCGCTCGCCAGCAGTTGGGGGTCCAGCCCCGCTGGGGTTCCAAGGGGTCTCCTCGCACCGTGCAGCCAAGGACACCCCGAGCTGTGATGCCCAGAGCTCTTCCTCAGGCCAGGAAGAATTAGGGTAGAGGAAACGCATTGCCACAAAGTAAAAGAAAAAGAAGAAAAGATAAACTGTCAAAACGGCCAGTGCCGCCGTGCATCCCTGGTTGCATGCTCTCTCTCTAGGTGCAAATCTAGAAATAATGGGTATAATTTGAATAAAAATGCAGAGCAGCACTCCACAGTGGGAAGGACTGGCCGGAGGAGCTGCCCTCTTGCTCGGGCTTGCTGGGCAGATGTTCAGAGCTGCTGGTCAATTCCAACTCCTTTCTCTTGCTTTGGATAATTCCTGATTGTGAAACCCGTGCATTCCTTCAGAAAGGGGACACCTTCAAATGGAGGACTGACTTTTCAGAGCCCGTTCATAGAAGGCTTCCCCCTGTGAAGGGGCACACATGGCCACCCTAGGCAGAAGGGGCTTTGAGAAGTGTTTGGTGGCAGGCCTTGGCCAAATCAGATGCTCGGAAGCTGGAAAAAGAATGTGCAGCTGGGGTGGGAGGGGGTGGCGGCTGAAATCATGCTAGGACTAGTGGGGGTGTTTGGGTGTCCGGCTGCAAAGAACATGCCCTTGCTCCCACCAACAGACCAGAGCCTAACATACAAGGAAGAGCCCGGTTCCGGACTTGGGCACTCTGGCTTTCCCAAAGTTAAGAACGTAAAAGCCTGTGACCGCTTTATCCGTTCCTGCCAATGGCCCATCCGTGCCCTGTTTCCAGCCACACATGGGTGGAACAGGCTGCCTTGAGGGGTATGGAACAGGGCTCCTCTAACTGAGAGGGATGGATGGGGGAGCTCAGGAGGAACAAGCAGGCGGCCGCCACCCCACCCCACCCCACCCCACCCCAGCCCACCCCCCGTTTCTGCCACCTGAAACAGCCGCCTCATTCTCTCTATTGGTAGGGCCAGCCCTGGAATGAGCCAGGGAAGGGGTTCAGGTGTTCCACCAAATCCTAACACGGCTGGCTCCTAAAAAGAGCATAATAGGCTTCATTCCGAAAGGAAGTGAAAATCAGGTTGCCAACGGTGCATTGCCCTTATACGAATCCCTTGTGCAGCGGCACTTGGAATAATATCATGTACAGATCTGGCACCTCATCTAAAAAAAGATTACTGTAGAACGGGAAAAGGTGTTGCAAAAAGCAACCCAAATGATGGAGCAATTTCCCGAGGGGGGTGGGGAGACAACATGGATGGGAAACACTGTTCCCCCCTCCCGTCGTAGTAGCACCCAAAGAGTCCATCCCATGGAGCTGACTGGGGAAGATACCAAACAGATCAAGGGGAGAATTCCTTCACACAGGGCAGAATGGAAACTACGGAATACGCGCCCGTGAGATCAGGGGAGGCTGCCATTTTGAAGGGCTTTAAAGGGGGATTGGAAGGTTCACGGAGGAGACGGCGAGATGCCCCCTCTCACAGCCGAAGCAGGATGCCCATGTGCACCCGTTGCTGGGGAACCTGGGCAGGAGAGTGCTCTTGCACGCATATCCCACTCGCCTGTTTCTTGCAGGCAGCAGTTTGCTCCGTTTGCAAGCAGAATGTGGGGCTGCAGAAACGAGCTCAGATCCAACAAGCCCCCTTTTATGTTGCCGATGCTGTTGGTCCCCCCACCCCCCAGCCAAGCCACAGTGGGGCAGGAGAGGTGTGCGGGGGGGGGGCTCTTTCTGCCAATACCAGGCACCTCAGGCCTTGTGCCATCGCTGGCCGGGCAGGATCTGCTCGCCCTCCTCAGCCTCTGCCCAACACCCGTGGCAGGAGCAGTTGGCACGCCTGGCAGCACGGAGGTGCCCCCTTCCCTAATTGGCAAGTTTCTCAGCAGCGCTGGCCTGGCTGGCGTTGGTGAGATCATTCCGCCCAGGCGGATCCCACCGTCCTTTCGACGGCACCGGCGGGGCTCCGGGCCCGGCAGCTCCCCTGCGCCCCGCCCCAGGGGGAAGGTGGGCACCCGCGGCCGCAGCTGCGTGCAGCGCGCCGGGCTGAGTCATGCGCCTTTGTCCCGTAATTGGTGTGCGCAGCCGAGCTTGGCAATCGCCGGCCGGGCCTGGGATGCTGCGGAGAGACAATGGCGGCAGGTTCTGAAGCACAGCAGCCGCCCGCAACAATGGCCCTTGGGAGGCAGCCAAGCTCTCCAGCTTCAAAGGGGAGCAGGGGGTGGGTGGCCGCTGAGGCGGAAGGGCTCGCACGGCTCTCGAATATGCCGGGGGTCGCAGCTCCGAACAGCCATTCCCCCCGCCCCCCCGGGACCCTGCTGCACAGAGGAAGGCTCTGCTGCCACCTGCAGGCCAGCCGGCGCACCTGCCTCTCCATCCGCTGACCCCCCAAAGATGCAGGACCAGCCAGCAAAGTCCAAGTCACGGCTGTTTTTTGGTTGCGTCTGCTTTGCGTGGGTCAAGGTTTGATTTTGGAAGTCTCACCTCTCCACCTGAACAATCTGACAGTCAGTGTTTGTTTTAAAATCAAAACATTTTTAAATTTGTGAAACGGTGATCTGGTGGTTCGCAGCTCCACAGGTACTGACCGACCAGTGCTGTGCATAGCTGACAGGTGGGTATTATTGAAACTGGTAGATGTTATTAAAATCCCACTCTGCTGAGAATCAGAAACATGGACAAGAACGTTACAAACTGAACAAAGACACCTCTTTTGATGCATGTCTGTTTGTACCTGAACTTCCGTGCATATTTAGGGAGCTGTCATTCTTATTCACAGCAAACACATCATATTTCTTCATACAGCTGTCTGTTTACTTTTTAAAAAATATATGAACTCCTTTTTTGTGGAAGGCTTCCCAAGTTGCACACCATGATATAAGAGAAAATTTCAGTCCAGTAGACAATCAGATACAAAACTGTCAATCAAGATGCATATTATGATAAGAAAAATACTTTTATGTATAACTTATGTGCATTCTGCTTTTCAGGTGCAGCTCACAAAGCATTTTACGTTATACAATAAAACATCAGCATTAATTGAATAATATGATGGTGGAGAAAGGAAACCTATTGGGGGATTTTTAAAAAACAAGCGAGACTCACAGGGGAGGAAGGAATGAAGCTCTGATGCTGTTTGGGTAAGGAAAGACTTGATGGCAGTGGAAAACAAAACCAGGTGCAGCCAAATATCCAAAACCAGGTGCAGCCAAATATCCAAAACAAGCAGAACCCCAAAGCCTTTTCCAGTCTGGAGGTCCATGAAAAAATACCAATTTCCCTTCCAAAGTGGCATTCTAGAGGGAACTCTGCTGGCAGAGGGGCCCCAAAGCCTCAGTACCACTACCAAAAAGGCCCTGCACTTGGACTTAGCAGCCTTGCTTCTGTGTGTGACGGGAGACAACGCTGAGGGTCAGGGAGATCTAACGATCATTTTTGTGAACATGGCTGAGAGAACTCCTGAAATAGTCTGGTTCCAAACCATACAGGGCTTTAAAAGATAAATTAACTGGGTTGATCTTGGAAAGCACTTACTGGAACATAATGAGCAAGGAACTGCATGCATGGTTACCATGCATATGAAGGAAATGTTTGTGGGGTATCCAGCCAAGAGTGAGGAATGGGAGCTGCGTGACACATCCCAAAATTACCCGAGCAACCTTCCAGCTCTTCAGTGCCTTTTGCATCCTAATTGCACCAGGGAAGCCAGCGAAGGCTTGAGCCTGGGCAGAGCAACCAGAAGGTTTCCTTAGTTTTTGCCACATCTAAAACCAGGAAAATTCTTCCAGGACAGACAGGGCAGTTCACATTCCCTTCCGGGGAAATTTTGGAAATGGAGATAGTGGCTTTGGAGGAAGGGGTAGCTAATTTTATGTTTCAGCTACTTGGATAATTTACGCACGCTGGCCGCATTTGTGCCACTGACAGCCGTCTGGCATGCAGAAATGGAACAAGTGAGAATTTCCCCATCACTGTAATTCCCTGCCATGCAAAACTCCTTCTGCAAAATTTCTGCCTGCTACAAAGACGCAGACACCGCAGCAAATCTGAAGACCAACAACTTCTAGGAAGTATCCAGAATCCAGACACAAGGTTCCAACCTCCTTTCCCCATATCTTTTGCTGGTTTCCTGGCTTTTGCACTCCCCTTTTTAGAAGGCCCCCTGTACAACTCAGTTGCTTCCAGTAAGAACTTTATGCCAACATGGACCGATCTGTTGGCTCCTCCTCGTTTGCTTTGGCCTGAAAGGAGCGCCTCCCCTTCCCAGCGCTTCTCAGAAATGGAACTTAGCTGCTCGCTAAAAGCAGTTTCTCACCCCTGCCTTGCACAATGCATTTATCAGCAGCTGTGAGCTCCCAGACTTGCAGCCTCAGCTCTCAACCTCTGACACTGGCAAGAAGGGATGACGCTTCTGCTGACTTTACCAGCTTTCCAGGGATGATCGCTCTTGAAGATGGAGTGCCCGACTAGAAGCAGCTTGGTGTCTGCCACAGGGCGATTCTTATCCTGCTGCTTCCAGAGGCAGCCAGTTGAATTGGCGCCTTTACACCTGTAACCCAGGAACATCTTTGTGCCATTTGAGGCAATTCCACAGGAACCCTTTAGGGGGAGCCCTGTCCCTGCCATATACTAGTTAAGGTACCCGTGACCCTACGGGAGGCATTCTTTGGGGTTGCTTCTCCAGTTGCCGTCATAGTTTCGCATCTTTTGCTTTGGGGTGGGAAGGTGTTCCTGGAAAGCATCAGGTAGGGCAAGAGGGGGCTAAATTGATCGCAAGAGGCTTCACTGAGATCAGCTTTCCCCAACCTGGTACCTTGTAGAACCCACCAGTTGAATTCAAGATACAAACATGGGAGGCTGCCAAGTCAGACCCTTGGTCCATCTAACCCAGTACTGCCAGCACTGACTGGCAGCAACCATTCTTGATTATTATTATTAAACATGTAAAGGCTCTTGTCCACCCAAGTTTGTTTATATTCCAGAGGTCACCATTGTTGCTAGACAGCAGAAAATCAAATAATTGGGACACTTCATGGTGACCTTCTAGGAAGTTGGTGATTTTTATTGCTGAAGGGAAGTTTCTAGTCCTCAGTGCTATGTGCAATATTTGGCCGAAGACCCAGAAACTCAACAGTATCTTGGCCATGTTGTTACATAGTTCCCATTAATTTTCACGGTGTGCCCCCAGGTAACATCTCCGGTAAGTTGGCATTCCTGGGGCTTCAGAGGGACAGTTCTACTTCGCAACTTTTACAACCTTATCTATTTTGCGCCGCTTTTCAACCAACTTCCAGATCTTGCTCAGCAAAGCACAAGACTCCTTGGCATGCGGCCATTCTAATAAAAGCATCGCATTAAGAGGCTGTCCAACTAGTTACAGCAATTAAAGAGGTGAAGTCATTGGACCAAAATGGGCTGGCCGAGTTAACCCCTGCCTCGCCACGCAGCCGCCGCGGGTCGAGGAGATGCTGGTGCGAAATGGCGCAGTGCCCTGCTGGCCACCGGACCAGTGCAGCGCCGGACAGGCCAGCTCAGAATAGGCAGCGCTTTCTGTGTACACACACTACAGATTCACACAGTGCCGTGAGCCACGCTGGGCAAGAAGCCGTGTGGCCGGCTTGCCCCAGGGGCCACGGCGTGTCTGCCAGATGAGCGTTCCCACGGCTCCGGAACCACCCCCTTGCCTGCCCTCCCGCAGGTCTCCCCGGGGCTTCCCCACATTCCCCGCAGCCACCACAGGCCAGTTCAGCCTCCTCACGTCATTTTATTTTCAAAGCATTTCCTGGGGAGACCATGAAAGCCGCTTGCATTCCCCGGTTGGCCCCTGCCAGCAGCTCCCCAAAAGAGCCCCAGCAGCACTTTGGCTTCCAAGCAAAATTCTTTTCTCCATCTGATCTCTTCTGAAGTGCAACTCCCGTCATCCCCAGCCACCTGGGGATGACTGTCAAGCTGAGGCGGAGGGGGCTTCACGGGGAGAGCTCCTAGCATTCAGAAGGTGCTGTGAGGCAAAGCCACCGTTTTGATCTTTCACGGATTTTCTGCAGTAAAGAAAACATCCAAAGAAGTGGAAACAAAGAAACAGAGCGAGTCAGAAGGGGTCTCCGGGGCCATCTAGTCTGACCCCCGGCTCCAGCTGGCTCCGCTCATGACATGCCCACCATGTGCATGTCCAGCCCATCCTTAAACGCCCTCACTGTTGGGAGAGAGAGCCCAGGGTGTTTCGAGACGATGCTAGGTACCAGGAATGGGGGAGATGGGGTCAAAAGTGGAATTGTTCTGGGGAGGGAGAAACGGCATGTGGCGAGGCCGTGAACTGTGAACATACAAGATGGTTGGTTGCACGTGAAGGGTGGGTTAGTGTGTTCTCCACACCCAGCCCTGGATGTCATCAAACTCTTGGTCTAATGCAGAATCGCCGACACTGAACCACAGGGGCACTCCTGCAGGGTTTCGGGCAAGGGTTTTCCTGGCCCTACCTGGGACCTCCTGGACGTGAGGCACCTGCTGCATTTCCCAAACACCTGTCCACCTTGCTCTCTGCAGTGATGAGAGGGAGCCCGTGTGGCAGCCCACAGAGCGCCTATATCGAAAGAACTGCATTGCTTACCAGCTGTGGCCTGGCTCCAGTTCAAGGTGCTTGTGTTGACATATAAAGCCCCAAACGGCTGAGGTCCCGGTTATCTTAGGGGGCGCCTGCCCCCGTATGTGCCTGCCCGGCCTTTGAGGTCTATGCAGGGGGCCCTCCTGCATGAGCCATCCCCTAGGGGAGGGAGACGGATGGCCGCAAGGAGCAGGGCCTTTCCTGCAGCCGCTCCCAATATTTGGAATGCTCTCCCCAAAGAGATTCGCCTGGCACTTTCCTTACTTTCTTTTCGAAGCCAGGCAAAGATCTTCCTTTAAAAAAAATATTTTAATAGTTGATGGCACTAGACCTTTGCTTTGCATTATTGTTTGTATTTTATTAGTATTGTGTTTTTAATTGTTGTAATTGGCTTTACTGGGGTTTTTATCTTGTGATTCTAAGGTACTGTAGCCCAGTGTGTGGCATACAAATGTTTTAAATGAATAAATTTCTATTTCAAGTCATTAGGCGATATTAACAGATATATGCCAAACCAAGATGTATCTTTTCCTCCTTTTTGCTGACATATTTCTGCATTTTTAGCCATTTTTAGCCACTGGAACTGGCCTTTTGCAGCCCCATAACAAATTCCACCTTTGATTGCACATAACAAGGCCTGACACCCAGTTCAAGAAATCTCACTTAATCGATTAATTTGTTAGTTGCCTGATGAATTAACCAATTAGAACTGTGTATATATGCCATTGCAGAAAGTAATAATTTTAGTCGATCGATAGATTAATTAGTGGGATGATTAATTATCCAATTAAATCTGCATATCTGCAAATCTGTATGTATCAAACCATAATTCTAAAGGCGGGAAACATGTGTACTCAGATTTCAGGGCATGACGCCAACAGAAGCACTCCCTTCTGTGTGCAAACACAAAAGCTGCCCCTTTAATCCGAGTTTTTGTAATTTATATAAAGAATAGTTAACTGTTTTCAAACACTGGCTACCAGTCCATTAGGCATGCTTGTTTTCTCTCCATCGAACGGTTTGTACTAATTGATTAACATAATTACTTAATCAACAAAACAGCATTTCAGGGTTCATTCCTTCTCCAACTGGGTACCCTCCAGGTGTTTTGGATTGCAACCCCCATCATTCTCAGCATGGCCAATACAGAACCCCTTGTAAGAGATGCGCTGAACTAGCAATAAGTCCCGAGGGACGTACGTCTGGGGAGGCACGTGCAGGATTGCCGTGCTCAGCGTTTTCTGTCATCGCCTCACTGGGAGAACCAAGGCCGGCGGCTCAGGGGTTGTCCTGCTTTGCTCCCACACCCTTCTGCAAAAGCTGCAGCTGGCCTGCAAGTCGCCTGCGGACAAGGGGAAGTGGCCGACGGCGAGCGGGCAGCCTCTGTCTCCTTGACTGCCCACGCGTCAGAAAGGCCGAGCCTGGACAAGAGAAGGGATGCCCGCCTTGAGCTTAGATGTCCCACTGCTGCCCACAGGCCATGCTGACAGAAGCAGAAGTCCAAAATATTGGGGGCACACCAGGTTGGGCAGGGCCTCCCAGCTAGAATGCCCTCACAGAAACCCCCATACTCGCTGAACTACCTCACAGGGTTGTGGTGAACATAACAAGCTTGTACATCGCCTAGAGCTTCTTGAAGTTGCGATGATGTCACCATAATCTTCCATCATGGGGGGGTCACATTTTATTTTCACAACAGCTCTGAGAGGTAGGCCAGGGTCAAAGTCAGTGACTGGCCCAAGCTGGTCTGGTCTGCTCAGTGACTGATCACCTAGTAGCATCATGGATAAGTGGAGGCTACTACCCAGATCTCCTGAGCCCCAGTCCAAAGCTCTAACCACTAGGCCACCCTCAAAGATTGCATTATTTTTAATGCATCATCATCCCTTTTCAATTTATTTAATGACAGAGCCTCATATTTGTCCAGGGTCTTCACAGGGCAGCATGAACAAAAAGGCAGGTCTCTGCCCCCAGAGAGATTACAATTAAATGTTTTGCAACAGGAAAGAGAGCAGAGGAAGTGGAGGGAAGGAAGGACACAGGTTTCCAGGTAAAGAGTCAAGAACACCCTGCCCTGGTAAGACGTGCAGAAATGAGCAAGTTCAATTTTATGGCAGGTCAAACTGCACAGAACCAAGCTAAGGTCGTGGAGGTTATTTAGTCCTACCTGCTATACTTGGAGGCCGAGTTTAGGCCACATACAACCCACATGCAAAAGCCGAGCATGGCCTGATTGCGGGTGGGTGAACTGTGGGTTCTCATGCTGTCTGAACCCAGCCATAGCAACAAGCCACGTGACACAATTCTGTGCCCATTGAGCTGGGGAAAAGCCCCACTGACCCAATGGTTGTGAACTATGGGTTGTCTGTGGTTAACCAGCCAGCTTATAAGGGTTGGTTCAGCCTGGTAACCATGGTTCAGCAGCAGCCCATGGTTCAAGGACGACTAGCGTTGGAGTGAGAAGGGTGGGCCCTCAGGCTGCTCCTGGGCTCCAGAGGAATTGGGATAAGAATGCAAGGCAGGCCTGGGGGGAGCCCGGGAAGGTGGCCAAGCCGCGGCACTGAGATGGGGAGCCGCTTATCTCAAGACCAGGCTCCCCAGGTGGGTGGCAGCCCCTGGAACAACCAAGTTGTCCAGTTGGTGGGAGGGAACTAGGAGAGGGGAGTTTCTCAGATGACGTGGCCCCAGCTCTTGACCCTGTAGGAAATGCCTAAACTGTTGCTTTTGCAGAAAATAGCAGGTAATTGTCTTTTTGCAGCTGGCTATTCTCAAAGAAACAAGAAGGTGGAGGGGAGAGAAAGATAATCGGCTTGAAACGAAGTTTGCTACTTCCTGTCTCATCTTCCCAGTAGTTTATGAGACGGGGGTCACAGGCAAAACTGAGAAAGGTCAAGATGAACTAGTGAACTTATAGTGAGTAGTAGTTGTTGTTGTTAGTCGCGAACTCATGTCCGACCCATGGCCACCCCATGGGCAACATTCCTCCAGGCCTTCCTGTCCTCCTCTATCCCCCGGAGTCCACCCAAGCTCACGCCGACTGCTTCAGGGACTCCATCCAGCCCCCTCATCCTCTGCCGTCCCCTTCTTCTTTTGCCCTCAATCATTCCCAGCATCAGGGTCTTCTCCAGGGAGTCCTTCCTTCTCGTTAGGTGGCCAAAGTATTTGAGTTTCATCTTCATTATCTGGCCTTCTAAAGAGCAGTCAGGGTTGATTTCCTCCAGGACTGACCGGTTTGATCGCCTTGCGGTCCAGGGGACTCGCAGGAGTCTCCTCCAGCACCACAATTCAAGGGCCTCAATCCTTCGGCGCTCAGCCTTCCTTCTGGTCCAGCTTTCACAGCCATACATTGCAGCTGGGAAAACCATCGCCTTGATTATACGCACTTCAGGCTTGTGAATGATAACTGACGCACCTCTCACAGGTAATGGGCTTATTAGCATGAAAAAGGGGTGCCTGAGTGGCTGGGGGGAACATATCCAGGAGCAGAATGGTAGCCCACCCAATAGGTGAAAGGGGGAGGGGCAACGCGGGCGGGATCGGGAATACAAGGGATGCTGTTCGTGTTGAGGGTGTGCCTGCCATTGCAATCCTGATCATAAACTTAGTGCTGCTTGAATTTGTGTCATGAATTTATTCTCTTGAGGAACAAGGTAGAAGAGTGATTCTCACAACCCCATGACACGACATCAGCAGAGGGGGTGGCCCAGTTAGAGGACTGGTGTGCAGCAAAGAGGCACGCTGGTTCTCAGAAGGGCCATCCTGAAGGGATGGGGCCCAGGCCTGCTCATCAGGAGAGTTCCTGGAGGTGAATACTAGATTAGGTTCAACAAACCACTCTGTGCATGCTCAGGGACTCATTCTGGGTGCAAAGTGCTTTTGGTTAATAAGGAATACTTTGCAAGGAAAAAGGTCCGTGGCTTTTGAGTGTGCAAAAGAGGAAGCTCAGGTCCCGGCCACTGTACTCAAGCCCTGAGTGCGCATTATCACCGCGTCCGAGCCCAGTCCCTGCAGCATCTGCACTGCAAGAGGCCACCGCTGCATCTCTGATGGGGCCACACGGTTTCTTCTCCATCCGGCACCCCTCGCCTCTGCCCGCAGAAGCCCCCAAGCCAGGGGAGGGCTGCGCCTGCACTCCGGAGGGGAAGGCTTGGTGGCCGTAGCCGGGGAAGGAAAAACCAGGGCCCAGCCCTGAAGCCAAAAGGAAGGAGAGGAGAATCCATCCACTGGAGGAGTTAATCAGAGGCAGCCTGGCTGGGCCTGGGGAACACAAGCATGGAGATTTATGACCACCCGTTGCCAGCCTGGCCTTTGCATCTTCCCTCTGAAGCAGCTCCTCGCCTGGAGCCTTGGAAAAGTCTGGTCAGCAGAAAGAGCAATTCCCTGCATGCAAAGGGCAGGCCTGCGGCCTGAAAGATAAGCAGGTGCTTAAAGAGAGGGTGGAGTGGGGAGGAGGCTTTGCAGGTCCCCCCCTCCCCCCACACTTCTCTCTGTTCACATACCCAGGCCTTGGCCTGCAGCAATGAAGCAGCTTACACTTTTCCAGATCCACTCCTGCTCTGCCAGTGCATTTCCCTGATTGCAGAGGTCTGGGAACGGTTACAAAGCAAAAGGGACGAACCTGTGGAAGACTCTGGCCAAGCTTGAAAGGAGCCCCAGTGGTTGTTCTTGCAACTGTGCTTTGATCTGTGGCAGGAGGCAGGAGACTGTATTTACCTGCCAGCGATGAAAGGTCCTTGTCGATCGAGCCACTGTTTGTAGAAGAGATGCCCAAGGTGAGCTCTCTCCCCAGGTTCTTGTGGTCCCCAGCTTTCCAGCTGGCCTCTGCTGACAGCAGCCGGACGAGCACAGCGGGCAGCTCGTGACCCACATGGGTTGCCCTGTGACCCATCAGTCCCAGCCAGCACGGCCAGGGGCCTGCGAGCTGAGCCGTCGCTCTCCATGCAGGGCAAAGTCCCGCTGGCCACTCCTGCCGATCCAGCTGCCGTTCAATGCGGATGGGCAAGTCTTCCTCATTTCCCCCCAGCATCCTTCACAGATGGCTGCAAATGGGGGGGGGGCCTTGCGGCGCCCCACCTTTCTGCCAGCCTATTTAAAATGTGGTTGGGGCAAAGGAGAAGGCGTGCCGCCTCCCACACCATGTGTAAAGGACCCCTGGACTGGACGCTGGCAATGGGGCAGGCTCCTCCCTGCTCTGGAAGGCATCGGGGTGGCTTGGGGTGGGGCCAGGCAGCACGACGCACACGGCCCTCTCCTCCGGCGCTCCCCGCCACCTCGCAGCACCTGCCGCCTGCCGTGGCCGCCTCGCTCCGCCTGCTGGTGGGGCCGGCCCTGGTTGAGGTGAGCCGGTGCAGGTGGGAGTTCCCCTCCTGGGTATCGCTCTGTGATGGAACCTGGGCCGCAGCAAGACCAGGTGGCTGCGGTCACGCTCTCTTTGCCGCTACATGCTGGCTGGTATGATGGGAATTGTAGTCTCAGACACCTGGAGAGCACCGAGTCAGGGAAAGCTGGCAGGCCCCCTGCCCTCGGGTTCTGCTGCCCTGTCACGGAACAGCCGCCCCCAGCGCATGGTCGTGGCTTTCAGTCAGGGGAAGACCCCTTGTGGCTGTGTGGATGTTTTTGCCCTCAGTTCCCTAAATGGGTGTGCTGGCTATGGATGATGGGAGTCATGGGCCAAAGCATCTAGGGGAGCACAAGTGGCCCATCTCTGCCCTGTGGGGTTGAACTAGATGCCTCTGCTCTTTCTAAAGCACTACGTCGCATCAGGATCTGTGGGGCTGCACTCTGTGACTCACAACTCTCCAGAGAATGGGCTGGAAATGGCCACCAATCTTGCCTCTGTCTCTGTCCCGGGGAGAGCTTCTCAGCAGGGTCTCCATTCTGGTTGTTCCACATTCCTCTCCACAATCCAGAGCACTCACTGTGCAGCACCTCTTAGCAGCCCGATCTTGGAAGTGTCTTCTGTGCCTCTTTGTCCAGATAATCTGTGCAAAGCTCACAGACAGTCGCAGGGGCTTTGGATCCAACCAGTTCAAACAGGCAAGGACAAAGCAAAGAGACAGCAGCAGAGCAAGAACTCTTTTCCAGTATGCATTGACTGGAAATGGGGGGGGGGGGGCAGGAACCTCAAAGGGCCACCCCCTTTCCTTGGCCACACCCCCTTCCCCAGCTGCCGATCACATGGCTTTTGGTTTTTTCCCTGTTCCAAAAGCTTGGCATGCCGTTCCAAAGGGGTCCATATGGTAGAAGGGGCTTTCAGCTAAAACGGGTGGGTATTTCTGGTTCTCTGCCCCCCCTTTTGCCTCTGGCCACGCCCACCACTGGAATGCAGTCCCCAGAAGCCATTCCCGAGGGACAGAGGTTCAGCACCCGAGCTGCCTGGTCTCTCGCATTTTCCTGAAACCATTGACCAAGGTCAAGCTGCAGGTGCAGTGTCAGCCTGCCCGACCTCAGCTCTGCTGTCCCCCGGAGCACGCCTCAAGCACGTAGCGAGGACTGCATGACAAGGTCACATCTCCCGGCAAATTAAAGGAGGCGGCTGAACAGCCCTGATGCTCCGAACAGTACCAGCATTTGATCTACACAACTCCCACAACTCCCACAACTCCCACGCCTCTGAAGCATCAATAACGGCCGTTGTCCAGGAGATCAAGCACCCCTCATCGCGGTATTTCTGTCCTGGGAACAGAGAGCCCAGCTGAATTTCTGTCTGCCACGCCAAAGTGCCTCTTTCCATAACTAAACATTGGAAAGAGCTCAGTCATATCGACTGGAAACAACAGGTGAACTCTCCTTGAACTTAACAAGATAATGTCTTTTAAATGCACACCTGGGAACAATATGTAAAACTACACTTTATGATGTCTGGAGCCCCTCTTATCATACTAGACGGATAGACTCACACTTATGATCTGTGTTCTGATTCGGTGAAGCTTGTACCACAATCAGGCTGTACAGCTAAACACATTTACCAGGGAGTAAGTCTCACTGAACTCAGTGGGACTCCGTTCCAAGTAGACCTGCTTAGGATTGTGCTGTAAGTCTGTTAATTCTGGAAGATGCCCCAAGATGCTGACACTGCAGAGCCATGTCTGTCTACTCAGAAGTAAGCCCCACTTCATTCAGGGAGGTTTGCATTCAGGTGCACAGCGGCTGCGTTTGCTGCAGAAGATTAACATGACGAGCCTTCTGGAAACTATCGATATCTTTATTAGATTTTAAAATTGCTACCATTTTTCCTCTGTGCCTAAATCAATGTGTAATTGCAATTTATATATATCAAGAGAGAGAATCAGCTGGTTGCTTGATCTCCAGGCATCAGCGCCCTTTCCCAATCCAACACCCTCCAGATGTCTTGGACTACAACTCCCATTATCCCCGGTCAACGTGGGAAACAGATTGTGCGCACACACCTGGAAACAAGCCTTGCTTTTGAGAAGATAATGCCCAGGATTGTCTTGCTGACCAGCTTTTCTACCTTCATCGTGCACTTACTGTTCTCTACTCATGAAGGCATATGGGTTTTTTGGACAACGTTATGTCTCTCCAGTTTCATTTCACCAACATGTTCTGTGAGTTTTTTAAGCCCAGAAGTGAGGTCTTATTTCTGAGGGCAAAAGAAAACGCTTTTCCTGAAGGGATGGCCCAGGCATCTTTGCCTTACCTTGCTATGCACAGTTCCAACTAGAGGTTATGTAGCGGGAAAAAGTGGGAAGGGAAACACTTTCCAGATTGCAGATCTGCAACAAAAGTGAACGCAGATGCAGGAAATCTTGCTCAGAAAAGCCCCTCAAATGAATCTGATCATTATGAAAGTGAGATGGGGGGCGGGGGAATTCCATGCAAGGAACTGAGCCTCTGTCCCCAAAGAGACATTCCCTTTTTTATCAATCCTTGTTTTCTCAGGATGAATCAGCAGCTGGTTGTTGGTACTGTAATTGCACCCAAGGGAATTTCCAAAATTTCATTCCACCATGCATCTGTTGCCCTGCACTTTTCCAACATGCACAGAGGATCATTAGCCGTTAAGGGCCAAGGTTTTTTGGCTGTCATGTTGTTGTTGCTGTTATCGCTGTTGTTGTGATGGGCTGCCAAGCTGTCTCCAACTTATGGCGGCCACCTGAACGAAAGCCCTCCGAAATATCCTATCCATGACAGCCCTGCTCAGCTCCTGCGAGTTCCAGGCTGAGGTGTCTGGATCCATCTGCCACAGACGAAGGAAAGCATTGATGTTGCATCTCCCGTCTGCGTTGCGGAGCCGAGTAACACGCTGTCTGAATGAGCCACACTGCGAAGCAAGGATGGAACGAGGCTCAGAAGCCACCCAACCCAAGTGCACTCGATCGACTCTCAGGCATGTGGTGGGTGGAGTCCCCCTTGCTCCCTGCCCCCCCACCCCTTGGTTTTCCTGTGGGCATCTTGGGTTCCCATCGGGAGCCCTGAGGTTTCTCTCCACTGCTGCAGGGGCAGTGGGGCGATGGGGCAAGCAGGAATCGCTGCCATCAGCTGGCGAGTTGGTGGAAGCAAACTCTGTGGCAGGCCAAACGCGGTGAGGGCCATGCTCGCTCTGGGCACACGTGGCCAGGAGGGAGCTGGGCCAGCACATTTATTTATTTGTTTATTTACTAAAACATTTCTATGCCACCCCATTCGCCGAAGCCTCGGGGCAGCTCACAACATAATATAATACAAAAATAACAATATAAAACTAACAATATAAAATAAATAACAATATAAAAGAAGTCGCCCTGGCCAGATAAATAAGCAAATGCTGTTAACAATTGAAATGACGCTTAAATAAAAAGGTCTTCGCCTGGCACCGAAAAACAAATAACGATGGCAACAGGCGGACCTCTCTGGGGAGCGCATTCCATAACTTAGGCGCCACCGCAGAGAAAGCCCTCCTCCGAGTACCTACCCTCCTAATTTCCTTCACGGAGGGTTCCCGGAGAAGGGCCTCTGCCGCAGATCTCAAGGGGCGGTTGGGCATATATGGATGTAAGCGCTCCTTCAGGTAACCAGGACCCAAGCCGTTTAGGGCTTTATAAGTCATCAAAAAAAGGAGGGCCAGTCTGCTGGTCAGTACAAGTTGCTTAGGGCCTGGTATGACAAGAGTGTAACCTTTGGCAAGGCTCAGGAACAAACAGGCAGCAATGCATTATTCTAAATATTATGAGAAAGAGGGGAGACCGAGAACAGCTCTGTTTCTTTTGCAGTATCTAAACAACCTTCCCCAGCTGGCTGGGGGATACTGGGAATTGTAATCCAACCCATTTGGAAGGGACCAGTTTGGGAAAGGCTGATTCGAATCCACACACAGACTGTAGCTACCATGCAGCCCAGACAGGATGGTCACAGCGCTGACTTCAGAGCAAACCTTACCGAAATCCCGTTTGCATGTGTCAGAAAATCCCAGAATTGCAATTTGTGAGGAGCAAATAAAACTCAGGTTCATGGGAAAGATCAAGCATCCAGACCATCTCGGCTTTATTGTATGACCCAGGTTCCCATGGTAGACTCACGATAATGCATTACCGGGCAGGCAGAGGTGAACTTACTGCCAAGCTTCAATACAAATACAGGGTTTTTATACCCTCCCAGGTACAGGGCAATTGATGACAGAATGCAGAGATTACAATAAGATTCTGAGGTCATCACATACAGAACCGATAAAGAAATGTCAGTCAATCACACAGTAACAATGAGATTACAGTATTTCTAATTGCCTGTATTGACACTTGAGTTCAGTAGCTTGAACCCATCTCCAGGTCTGCTTAGACATGTAAATTCAAGCTACTGAGAAACTATTCATGAACTCAGACCCTTACCTAGACTCTAGACATGCTGAATGACCAGGGCACATGAAGCCCTCTGGGCTAGGAAGATACGAATTCCAACAATGATTATTTACAATGTATATTTGGACTAAAGGTGAGAGAAAGGAGCGGGGGAGGAAGGCCATTTTAAACAGTGACAGCTTGGTTTGAGAAGGTGTACAGGATTGATCCCTCAATGCAAAAGCACACAGAAGTAATGTTTTTCTGGCAGGATTTATCCAAATTTTCCCAACACACGCCACAGCATGTCATGTGGGTTAATTAACCCACAATTAGCCACAGAGCATGTAAGATTTGTGCAGCTACTGCCTTGATCTAGAGTTGCAGTGGATTGTGCAAAACTGACCATTGTGAGTGGATTTAGGGTTGAACAATGCACACTGAACCCTAAATTAGTATATGGGTTGTTTAACCCTTGATTAGACCACAATGGCTGGATTTGCATGATGCAGTAGAACCCTTCATTTGCCCCCATTGGAAGCTGTTTTTTGAACACGGCAGCGGCATGTGCCCTGCACGCATCAGGGCTAATTGTGGGTTAATTAACCTGCAATAAGCTGCATTGTTGGGCACAGCAGCCTGTAATGTCATTCGGTCATCCCGTGGAAGCCATCTGGCCACTTAGGAACAGCCAGATGCAAGAAGAGGATGGTCCTCGCGCTCTTTGGCACTTGTGCAGACAACGCAATTCCAGCATCCGGCTGCTAGAGCAGCTCTCCAGCTCTGCCACACCTGAGATCTTTTTGGATTAGGACAGCAGATGGAGCGCGTCTCTCTGCATGCAGGACTTGTGCTCTGCCTGGCTGAGCCGCAGCCCCTCCCCATAAAGTCTCGATTGGCTTAATTGGTAAATGAATCAGCTAATTGTACATTGAATTCAAAATCTGCCAGAGGAAAGAGTGTGCCCAATTTAACACCACACCTTCTGCTTCACAGATCACATCAGCAACTTTTTCATTTATTACTTTCTCATTCGATAAACAAGCACACAAGTATCTCTTGGGGAAAATGATTCCGTCTTCCCAGTATTTCTTGGCCACCTTTTGGGGCAGGAGCCTTCCCACTGTAGCATGCAATTAATGCCATTTACATCATAAAAACCAATGTGGACATAAAAATAGCCAATATTCCCCAAAACAATAGGTACCAGCTTAAGACAAAATGCATAGCCCAGTCTGATAGAGTCTGGAAATGGAGAAAGTAAACAAGTCAGGTTTTAGGGTCTTTTTGAAAGCCTTTAATGATGGGGCCTAGCAAATGGAACTGAGCAAGGAAGGGTTCCTTTTTGGTTGGGTTCAGACAATTTGATGTGTGTTGTTGTTGAACTGAGGGTTGTTGCTGAAATGTGGGTTATCAGGTTGTCTGAATCCAGCCATGCAAACAAACCATGGCTTGCTAAACAATGAACAAGCCATGAAGAGAACCCATGGTTTGTTGTTATAAACTGTGGGATTTTTTATGGTTAACAAGGTTTGTTGGTATGGCTGGGTTCAAACAACCTGATAACCTACATTTCAGCAACAGCCCATGGTTCAGCAACAACCCACACTCACCCCATATTCATTCCTTGACTGTGGGTTATCAGGTTGTCTGAACCCAGCCAAATAGCTGAGTTCTTGAATCTCAGTGGCAGAGAGCCAGACATTGACTGGGTAGAACATGATAAACCATGCTCAAAGTCTGAATGTAGGTTGAGTATGGGCTGTTGTTGAATCATGGCCTGTTGTTGAAACATGGGCTATTTCGTTCTCTGAATTTAGCCAAGATGACAAACCATAGTGAACAACCCACAGTTCATAATCTAACAAAAAACAATGGGTTCTGTTCATAGGTTGTCCATGGTTAACAAGCCATGGCTTGTTAGCACAGCTGGGTTCAGATGTCATAACCCATGTTCCAACAACAACCTACATTTTACCAATAGCACACACTCAACCCATATTCATCTCTTGAGTGTGTTTGCATATTTTCTGATAATTTACACTCAAGGTTTGAGTATGGGTTATCACTGAATTGTGACTTGTTGCTGAAACATGAGTTATCATGTTGTCTGAACCCAGTCAAGATAACAAACCATGGTGAACAACCCGCAGCTCACAACCCAACAACAAAGCATGCTTTCTCTTCATGGCTTGTTTGTGGTTAAAAAGCCTTGCCTTGTTATTATAGCTGGATTCAGACATGAGATCTCACATTTCAACAACAACCTATAGTTAACTGAGAAACCCACACTAAACCCTTCAGTGTAGGTCATTGTGTTGTCTGAACGCAGTTAGTTCAATGGGTAATAACAGCAAGCTTTCCCCCTTACTCTAATTCTGTGGCGTTTCTACCTCCAAAGTTCAGTGGCTAGAGAGGATCGTGAAGGCCGTTTCTCTTCGGACTGGGAAGCATCAGGGACTTTCTGAGTCATTCTTCAGACACACACCCAGCGAGAATCGGCCTTAGCCCTGCCCAGCTGCAGGCGGCTGTTGTACCATTATGAGCAGAAATGCTTTCCTGTCCCAGCCCCGTGACTCACGCCTGGCAGCTTGGGAGGCGCATTCCCTTCGCCTTAGTTATGCATCCTGGGTGTTGCCATGGAACAGGGAAGTTGGCAACTTCGCACTTCGCCAGCTGCACCTTGCAGAGCGGCTGGCAGGCCAGCCTCCTCCCTCTTCTGCTTCAGCAGGTGCAAAAGGGAACCAGGAACTGGAGAGGGGAGGAGGGCCAGACAGGTGTTGGGGGTGCCTCAGGTGGCCTGCACACCTGGCGTGCTGCAAAATGGGTGCAGAAAAGCCCACCAAGATTGGGGGCTTGGAGGATCCTTCTGCTTTTGTGGGGGATCTGGAACAGTGTTTAAATGTTGCTAGGTTCTATCAGAATGCTTTTACTTTCTTATTTTAATTACTGTAATTTTATCAGTATCGTATATTTCTTATTTTTAACTAACTGTCGTTTTGTGTTTTATTTATTGGATGGTCAATGACCGAATAAAGGATTGATTGATTGATTGATTGATTTAAAAACATGGGTCAATGGAATAGGAAAAGCTAGAATAAAATTGACCAAAGGAAGAGCCATGCTGGAACAGACCGAAAGCCTTCCTGGTCTTGTTTTCCGGCTCAAGCAGCGGCTGCCCCAAAGCTCCCAGGAAGTGGCAAGCAGGACGGCAGGCGGTCACTTCTACCACTTCCCGTCCTGGTGGCTGATTGGCGCCTTGGGCTGGCAGAGACCCGCTTCCTCCCCAAATTTGTCTCGAGGCAGCAAATTCCACCATTTCACTACTGCTGTGCGAAGCAGTTCCTTTTGTCTGCCCAGCACCTCCAAGCATTCATGGTCACGGGCTGTCCCTCAGCACAATTTTTTAAAAGTATTATGAAAGAGAGGAAAACTTCTCTCTGCGCACGGGCTCCACACCGCGCATCTGTTTATGCTCCTTTCTCACAGCCTCCCATGTGACCTGCTTACTCATCTTCTTTCTAAACAAGTAACCCTGAACTTCGTAACCTTTCTCACGGGAGGAAAACCTTCTCCAACTGCACAAAGCAAATGCTGGGGTGTAGCAGCCAGAAAAGGTGTTCTGAGTGTGATTGTGGCACGGGTTTGTCAAAAGGAAAATACAAAATAGCCACAGGCATTCCGGCCCCCCTGCCAAATACACATTCCTGTGGAGGGCGGGCACGCAGAAAGTGCCCTCCACAGAGGGGTCCCTCCCAGCCCCACCCCGTCTCCATTATGCTCCCCACAGTCTGCCAAACAGTCTTAGGGTACAATCCTAGGTATGCCGAGACAGAAGAAGTCCTACAACCCCTGGGATTCTCCCTCCACGTAAATGCCAGGAGCTGTTTCTCTGGAAACATGCCTGGAATTGCACCCATGAGAGGTACAGGAGAAGTTGGCTTGACAATCAGCCCCAGAAGGTCTGCACTTTAGATTCCAGATGTGAACTTATCATGGGCATTCAGTGGTGGGCATATGATACTCTGTACAGGCTCAGAGGCACTGCTTCTTAACGGCAGCCTCTAGTTACATTAAGGGAGTGAAGCTTTTCCTCATCTTCTCTCCTGGCCAGATTTGTCTGCTTCATTTCCATGCACACAGGAGGGGATGGCAGCCCGTGAGCGCTGGATCAAGACTGGCCCTGCAGGGAACTAGTGGCAGTGTGGTGTAGTGGTTAAAGTATTGGACTGGGACTTGGGAGACTGGAATCCTAGTCCCCCTTCGGCCATGAAGCTCACCGCAGGATTTCAGGCCAGTCACTGACTCAGCCTCACCTACCTCCCAGGGCTGCTGTGAGGATAACATGGGGAACAGGGTCTGCACACCCCCTTTGGTTTCTTCAAGAGGGAAAAACATGGGCTATAAATGCAATGGCAGGCAAAAAATTAATTAAATTATGGGGAGATCAGCCATGGATCCCCGACAGTTTGAGCTGAGGCGCAATGCCGGAGGTGGGGCGGGGGAGCACTGATTGCGGCTTCCGCCAGCCTCGCTCCCTCCCCACTCCGTGGCCTTTCGTGCAGCCCCAGGCAGCCCATGGCAGGCCCAGCGGTGGCTCATTGCATGCAAGCGTTGCGTCTGAGTGGGCACGTTTAGGAGTGCCCCGTGCAGAGACGATTCACGCAGTTAGCAATTGCATCACGTTCCTTATTGCTCTTCTGCAGGATCGCCTTGTGAGGTTTCTCTCTGGGCTTATGGGGCCGTTGTTGAAAGTTTACTAAATGATATAATTCTTCTACATTACTGGAATCGTTTTATCTGCTCCTTTATTGTAGGTCTTGTTCAGTACAGTTTGACGGCTATTTTTAAATTGCATTTTTATAGGAGCTGCCTTGAGATCTCACGCAAACGCCAGGATGTGTGTGAATCTTAAGAAATAATGAACATAGGATTTATTTTTCGTTTCCCATAACTTTCCAAACTGGTATGCAACTGTGAGAGCAAGACAGCCAAACTGCAAAATATCATCAGAACTAAAAATACAGTATTAGGAACAGCAGATCCATCTCTGAAAGCACAGAAAGACAGGATTGTTCGAGGGGAGCCCAATGGAAGTGTCCAACGGGTGCCATAATTGAAGGGCTTTCGCTTCTAGAAGGACTGAAAATTGCTTCATCATATTGAGCCTCTTCCACAGAAGCTACAGTGACACCCACCTGTATTAATCTTTGCAACAACCCTGTGAGGTAGGTTAGGATGAGACTGAAAAGCTCACCAGTTAGCTTCATGGCTGGAGAGGTAGCAGAAGGATACGAAATGAGCATCTCTTCATCTCAGGCCAAGATTCTAGTCCCTATGCCACATTTGCACCACAAATGAATCCACATTTTACAGTTGCCACAGGAATGATGCCAACAATGTTTTCAGCCACTCCTGCAAGCAACACATCCTGGCGGCCAAATTAAATAAACGTTTCCTGCTTGAGGCTGTAATTATGATGATGATGGTTACATAGCATTTATATTCCACTTTTTTCCTTCTTACAGATGCCTAAGCAACCCCATCCCTGCACAGGATGGAAGGAAGCATAGGGCAGACTAAAGCCGTGGAACGGATTACCGCAAAACGTAGTGATTTGGATGTCTTTCACAGGGGACTGGCCAGATTTATTGGGATACTGCTAAGCTATCTCCAGAACCACAGGTGAATTGCCCAACTGCACCAGTTGCTGGGGAATACGGGCAGAAAGGTGCTATTGCACACATACCTTCTGATGTGTCTTCCATGGGGATCCGTGAAAACACACTGGTGGTGCCCCTTGCACTTTTGGTGGTGATGCAAAAAAGTTCTGCTCCCAGAACTTGCTCCCAAAGTTGGGCAAAGAGGCTGCTATGCATGGGAGCCTTTGATTTATAAAACAGTCTGTTGGGTTGGGTGCTGTTTTTATTCTGCAATGCGGTGTGTGTGTGTGTGTTACTTATTATTGCATTGCAATAATACAGTGTACATTGCATTTCTATCCCACCTTTTTTCATCTTGTAAGGAAGCCAAGGCAGCTTATAAAGCTCCATTTTATCCTAACAGCAACCCCGTGAGGTAGGTTGAGCTGAGAATGAGGGACTGCTCCAAAGACACCCAGGGAGTTTCACTGCTGAACGGGGACTAGAATCCACCTCTCCTGGTTCCCAGCCCCACTCACACACCACCACAACTCCCAGGAAAAATAAGCTTTCCTCTGGTTAACAGCCTCAAGTGCCATTTTCTTGGTGGAACTCAGAATACACATCAAATCAATCCCTCCACTTGGTACATGACAAGAAATAATTCTGCCGCCGTCTGAAGAGCATGCTTGACTAGGAAGTGCCCTCGGTTCAATTGTGCAGATGTGGGGGAGACCCAAGAATTGCTGAAATATAACATTTGCGGGGGGGACCCTAAAGGAGGGGGCAGGGAAACCCAAACAACTTCATGAGGCCTTGTTAAACTCAGAGGCTATCCAGCGCTGCCGGATTGCAGTGCCAGAGGCGGACAAGGGGGCGAAAGGGAACAGATTCCAAACCGCACACTTCGTTTTCTTGCATGCTCACTTGCAACTTTTTCAAACTGAAGGGAATTCATGATGCGCTCTGCTAATCGCAATCAGTCGCATCACATGGCTGTGCAGTGATCAGAGGAAGAACCAGCCAGCATCGCTGGAGCGTCTCCACAGCCTTGGGGCACAGGGAATCACATGAGCAAGGCTCCACATGACATACGGCTCTGCATACGGAGCCTGTGTGTGGCAAAACCACGGTGCAGAGCAGGGCCCCTGTTCACATGCCTGTCCAGCCAAGGGCTAGTCTGGGCTAGGGCTATGCAGCCCCCTGCCTACCTTACAGGGTTGGTTTGAGGATAAAATGTGGCATGCAGTTAATGGAAGAAGCATCTCTAGTCTCCAATCCAGTATTTTTTACCACCCTGGTCTATATCCCGATGACATACCCACAAGCAAGATGTACATGCGGCTGCACCCTCCTCCCATGTTCCCCAGCAGCTGCCGCACATGGGCATCCTTCCTCTGATCCTGAAGACTGCAAGGAGCCATCAGGACTAGAAATCTTCGGTAGCCTTCTCCTCCAGGAATGGGTCCAGTCTCCTCTGCAAACTGGTGCCCATCATGACACCTCACAGAAGAGAATCCTGCATGTTGCTTCTGTGCGGTGCGAAGGGCTTCCGTGGGTCCCCCTGGGATCTCTGGCTCCATGGGGCAGCGCTGCTGGGTTCTAGCGCTGGGCACAAAGGAGAAAATGCCTTTTTGTGGTGCCGTCTCCATTGTGCGGGGCTTTCTGGGGACAGAACGGATAAAAATGTAGCACCGACACAAGATTGGGGTCCCGAGAGACTGACTGCGCAGGGGCAGCGAGTGGCAGAGGGAGGGCCATAATCTGCAGCCCCCTCAGGCAACCCCGGGCTTTAACTTGAAGCCACTTGCCCCATCGCAAAGTCCAGGGACTCAGGTGTGGCCGCTCCCTGGAAAGGAGACACGCTGAAAGGCAGAGAAGACGCAGAGGAAAGGGAAAGGCACGCGTGCGAGAGCCTGCTGCCCCCAACGTCCCCTCCCTGCCTCTACCGGATGTTGGACTACAGCTCCCATCAGCCCAACGTGGCCACTGGCTGTGGCATGCTTGAGTCGTAGGCCTTTTTTGCTGCTGGAACATGCATGGGATTCCTCTTGAAATCTGCTCCATCTTGAATGGGCCACGAAACAGTCTGGCATTTCCGGTGTTTGCAGGGTTGGAAAGGCTCAGTACTTGGCCGTGGGGGCAACCGACTTTTCACGAGTGGGACTTAACCCCCCCAGCTCCTTTTGGGCCATTGTGGGCCCTGGCTGCCAGCGCAGCGTTGTGCTCTACTTTTGCTGCGATTCTTAATTGCTTTTTTGGTTTTATGTCTCTGGTTTTTCTGGTGCCCAGGGAGATGCGTCACCCTGGAAGAGCGGCCTAAATCATGGGGAGGGCAGGTGCTAGAAAAGACAAGGCGGGGAAAGGAAAGCTAAAGCTAGCAGGGACTAAAAAGGGGGCAGACAGGAGGCAGGAAGCAAGTGCTGGAGAGAATGGGGGGGGGGGCCTGCAACAAAATGGGTCTTCCAGTTTCCACGCATTCCATTCCTCCCCCCTGCCCAGATCTCCATCCTCCACCTCAGTTTTTTTTATTATTTTTATTTATTAAAACATTTTTATGCTGCCCCATTCGCCGAAGCCTCGGGGCGGCTTACAATAATAAATTGTTTATTGAGAACCCAATAAACTCTGGGTTCTCAACCGGCTGTCTTGCAGTTCCGACTTTTTCGGAGGATTCTCACCCAAAGGTATTTTATAGTTTTGCAAACGTGGACTTCTATTAGGTCTGCTGATACTTCTCTCTCGTGCACGTTAACGATGTTCACAGGCCAAGCGTGGGAGCCAAAGAAAGCAACATCAGATTACTGTCTGCTAGTGCACTAAACTCGCTGAGTATCATTAGCTGGGCTGCACTGAACTGGTCGTAGAACCAGAGTAGAGCTGGACAGGACCAGAGGGCCACCAGGTGGAACACTCTGCTCAGCGCAGGACTCCATGTTAAACCATCCCTCCCAGGTGACTGTCCAGCTGCCTCTTGGATGCCTCCAGCGTGGGAGAGCCCGCCAGCTCCCCAGGTCATGGGTTCCACTGCTGTACTGCTCTAACAGCCAGGAAGTTCTTCCTGATGTCCAGCTGGAACCTGGCTTCCTGCAACTTGAGCCCTTATTCCGTGTCCTGCACTCTGGGGTGATCGAGATGAGATCCTGGCCTTCCTCTTAATGACAGCCTTTCAAGTACTTGCTGAGTGCTATCCTTTCTCCCCGCAGTCTTCTCTTCTCCAGGCTAAACATGCCCAACGCTTCCCACAGGGCTGTGTTTCAGGTCCTGAATCATCCTTGTCGCCCTCCTCTGAACCGAGTCCACCTTGTCAGCATCTTTCTTAGACTGAAGTTCCCAGAACTGGACCCAGGACCCAGATGAGGCCCGACCAATGCTGAGTAAAAGGGGAACCGGCACTTCATGTGATTTAGAAACTGTACTTCTATTAATGCAGCCCAAAATAGCATTTGCCCTTTTTGCAGCCACATCCCACTGTTGACTTATCTTCAGTTTGAAACATAGAAACAGAGCGAGTCAGAAGGGCCTCCGGGGCCATCTAGTCTGACCCTCGGCTCCAGCCGGCTTCGCTCATGACATGCCCACCATGTGCATGTCCAGCCTATCCTTGAACACCCGCACCAGTGGGGCCTCGACCACCTCTCTTGAGATCTTTGACAATTTCAAGGTCTTTCTCACCTCCGATATTGTACCCACATCTGTAGCAATGTACACGTACTTGCTTTCTTTTTCTTCCGTGCTGAATTTGGCATTTGTCCCTATTGAACGTCATTCGGTTCTTTTCAGCCTAGGACTCCAACCTATCAAATTTATTTATTTAAAGTTTTTCTATACCGTCTTATATTTTAAAAATCTCAAGACAATTTACAAATGAAATGGAGAGTATGTACGGAATACTGGTTAAAGTGCTGGACTGGGAACTCCGGAGATCCGGGTTCCAGTCCCTACTAGGCCTTGAGCCAACTGGGTGACTTTGGGTCAATTGCAGACTTGTCAGCTTAACCTACCTCACAGGGTTGTTGTTGTGAGGATAAAATGGAGCTGTGTAAGCTGCTTGGGGTTCCTCACAAGAAGAATAAAGGAGGATATAAATGCAATGCATGAATAAATATAATTATAATAATTATAATTATAGTAATTATAATTATAATTGAAATGAATGGGACTCTGAGCTGAGTAAACTTCCTGTGACTTAAGGGAAGCCTAGACAGGAGAAAAAAAAGACAGGGCCTGTTTCAGATGAAGGAAAAGAGCATTTTCTTGCTGCTCGCCTCCATTTCTGTGAATTCTTCAAAGAGATAAATCTGGATGTCACAACACCCAAGAAGTACCCACAACATTTCTGCAACATCACTATTGCAAGGCAGGGGTTTGCAGAAGTGAGAGAGGAACTGCATTTTCTTTTCAACTCAGAATTCAGCCTGACTACAGAGATTTCCTCTCAGCGGACAACTTCAGGGGGAAAAGCATCAGCAGGAGCTTCCGCAACAATTTGGCAAGCAGCTCACACACGGGAGAGGCCTTCCCACTTGCCTGCCTTCTGTACCCACAAATTCTGTAAACAGCTGTGGCAAAATCAGCACATGAAGTCATGCAAAGATTGTGGGACAGTGTCTCGCTGCATTACCTTTTCATAGCAGATTGATTTGCAGAAATCAAAATATATCTTTTTACAGCATGGTGATAAAAGTTATCACTCACTAAGGCAGGGCTGGGAGAACTCGGCCCTATGCGCCCTCATTTGATGCTTTCCCAGCTTTTGTGCAATTTATTTCCCATCCTAAAAGGCTGAAATACCTCTCCTAAAACTTTATTACTGGCCATGTAAAAGCTGAAGCTAAAATATGTAAGCATTTAGCCACACCCGTGGTGTTGACCACGGCCCTGGAGAACTTCTCCAGAATGGAAGCCTGCCTTCTGCCTGAAGAGATCCCCTGCTCTTGTGCTAATCAAGCTGCTGTTAGGGCACAGTTACAAGGGCTGGTTGAAAAGCTGGCACCCTGCAGCTCAGCTTTCCACAGCCTGCCATCCTCCAAGCAAGTAGGCCTCTATTAGGAGACACCAGGCTAGGAAAGGTTGCAAATTATTTTGTATTTTGCCCAGGTCTTTCTGATGGTTTCAAGGCTGCTTTTAATAGTAAAATAGAGTATTCTATTTGAGTTTTTAATATGCAGTTGGCCAATGCCTGTTTCGACTGAAAAGGGGGGTGCAGGCAAATCCCAGGGAGAGAAGAGAGCAGTGTCTTCTGCTCCTGCATTCATGTGGGGCCAAACCCGCTCCCTCACGGATCTCACAAACAGGATGCAAGCGCACCAGCACCCCGTACTCATGTTCCCCAGCCGCTGGTGCGTGAAGGCACACTGCCTCATATCCTTGAGGCGGGATTTCGCCATCGGGACGCTGGGCAGCCTTCTGCATGAATTTGGTTTTCAAGAAGCGCACAAGATCAATGCTGGGTTTCCTCCCCGTAACTGGGGGCTCAACTGGCACTTGTTCCCGCAATCCCAGGACGGCCCTACGTGGACGGGAACTGGTGGCATCTCATTTGAATTTCTGCCACATCCTCCCACGTCCTTTCTCAAGAATGTGGGCAGAATTCTGTGGCTTCCGTTTCAGTGGTTTCTCTTCCTGCTTCTCTCTGGCTTGCTAAAGTTTTTTTGGTGTCTGTGTGTTGGAGAACTTGACAGTTTGCATAATTCCCTTGCCCTCTTGCTTGCTGAAAAGCAACAACTTTTGCCTTGACCCTAACAAAGAAGTTGCTTCCTGGCGGGGATTCTTTTTTCATCCGTGGCTCTTCTGGCCAACACGGATTTGTTTTACGAGTGGTTCGCTTCTCGAATCATAAAATGCATAAACGGTCGCATCCAATTGGGCTCGACGTGCGATGTGCTCCTGCACCTGTAACACCTCGCTTTCAGGCTCAATTCAACCAGTCAAGCAGCATTGCCTAGCCCTACATTTCTATTAGGGGTGCCCTATACACCAGCCACCATATTCTAAGCATGCTTACTCTTAAGTAACCCCGCTCCCCACACCCGATCCACCAAAGACAGGTACAGCCGTGTGATCCTGTAAACTTGCGCCAGAGCGGTAATATTTTCCCTTGGTCTGAATGCGAGCTAGGGCGCACCTCTAAGCACCCTGAAGCCCCCCCGACCGCCCTGCCCCAACTCCCCGTATTCCCATCCGGCCGTCTTCCGCTGCTTAGGCCGCCCGGTGAGTCCAGGTTTCCTCGGAAGTAAAAGAGAAGGCAGCTCGGCCCACGGCGGCGGTCGCCTCCAAGCCGGCGCAGGTGGGGAGCCCCGAGCGCGCGCGCGCTTCCAGGGGCGGGAAGGTCCCGGTCCGGGGCGCTCTGCTTCGGGAGCAAGGAAGTCCGACCCGGATCGTTACGGGAACACGCGTGCTCGGGGAGGGCCGCGCCCCGG
>NW_025335366.1:417967-422674 GCF_004798865.1 Varanus komodoensis | reverse complement strand
CGGGAGCGGCGGCTTTCTTGCGCCCCGTCCCGCGCGGGCCGCGGAGCCGCGATCATGGCCGGCTGCCGGGGCGGGCGCGGGGCGTCGGAGCGGAGCCCGCTGCTGGCGTACCGCCTGTGCAGCAGCGTGTCGGTGGAGGCGCCGGCGCCGGCCAGCGGCGCGCGCAAGCTGCCCACCTTCTCGGGCGTCGTCGTGCCCACCCTGCTGTCCATGTTCAGCGTGGTGCTCTTCCTGCGGCTGGGTGAGTGGAGCCTTCCGGGAGCCGGGAGCCGGCTTCGCCCGGGGAGCAGCCGAGCCCGGGACGGAGGCGCGCCCGCGTGGAGAGACCCGGCCGGCCTGCCCGCCCGCCCGCCTGCCCGGCCCCCGCCCCGCGGCGCTTGCCTGAGGCGGGGCGCACGCACTCTGCGCGCGCTCCGGGGGCAAGTCCGCTTCTTGCCGGAGGGCGCACTTCGTGAAGCGCGAGCGCGCGCGCCGTGGCGACCGCCTCGGGGTGGCTTTGCTCGCCGGCCCTGGGGCCAGTCGCCGCTCGTCCTTCCCCTCCTTTCTCGAAGTCCCCGTCCGGGTCGCGGCTTGTCATGCCGGCCTGCTTTACAGGGTGGTTGTGAAGAGTGCGCGAATCATGGCCGTGAAGAGTTTGGGAAGCGCCTCTAGAGGCCTGCAGAAGCGTTACGAAGTTTGCTTCTCCGCCGTCCCGTGCCGGGAACATCACGCGCTGGGAGTGCAGCGTCCCCACGGGCTGCGTTAAGGCCGGCCTTGCTCTCGCCGGCCCCTGGAGCCCCTCGCCCGCCCCGCAGCCCGTCCTGCGCTTCAGTTGCGCATTCATGCAGCATATCCCCTGCCCATCGAAGACTCGCAGGTCAGGGCAGGTTAGAGCCCTTCTCCCTCACAAGCTAGATCTCTGCATGGGGGGGCGGGGGTGGGGGGCGGATGCTCTGTGTGTGTGTGTGTGTGTGCGCGCTTCCTGAAGTGGAACACTGGCTTGCATTGCCCCCTGAGAATTAGGGCTAACATGCTTCTGGCTTGGCTTTGGGGGAACCTGCCCCTTAGTGCCTTACAATTAACTTGAATCACTTGGTGCTCATACGGGTCTGCGTAACAGATTCATGACTCCATCATTCTAGCTAAGATGGCGCTTCAAGTATTCTTCAACAGGTCACAGTCCTGTGCAAGTTAAGGCAGGGAAGGAAGGCCCATAACTCCCGTTTGGATGGGAAATGCTGGAAGTGGAGAATCATTTTCCTGCCTAAACTTGCATGGCATTGCTACTTTAACCTGCCTAGCCGGGCCCTCAAATTTAGCAGTGTCTCTGAACGTTGGTCTCGAATGCTTTCTGCTCTGTTACATAGAATAGGATGTCCATATAGGGCTCCTGAGCATGTCCCATAATATTTGCTTTTTAACATCATGCATACACCCCACCCAATATAGGGATAACCCTCCCAAAGCGTTTTTCAACATCTTTCCAACTATAGTCCATACTCCTCAAAACTTTACAGGTTCTGTACAATCGAAGGCTTTGACTTGGTTGGAGCAGTTCTTCATCTTGTTGTAGCTACTACAGTAGCAGCTGTTCCTCTGAGAATCCCCAGTCTCTACAACAGGCTGAAGACACTAGCTGTTAGCTGAGTCTGTGCTGAACTTGAAGCATCCACAAGCAACCGAGCAGGAATTTTCCACACAACTTTCCTTGAGGTTCTTATTGTGGCGGCAACATCTGGGGAGAGAAGGGGCTAAACTTTGTGGAGATTTTCACAGCTCCTCAGCCAGTTCCTAGTATCTTTACCTCACTCTTGCCATGTGGTTTTCTGTGGAGCTCAGTTTGCCAAAATTAGCTGATGCTCTTTCCCATCAGAAAGACACAGGTGCAAATGTAGATAACCGCTTTCACTATGTGCTCACCGGGCAACCAGGCAACCTCTGGCCCCCCCAGATGTTCTTGGACAACAGCTCCCATCAGCTCTAGCCTACATAGGCCATGGTGAGGAATAATGGGAGCTGTAGTCCAGCACCATCTGGGAGGGTCCCCCTTTCTCCTGTGCTGCCTTAAAGAAACTTTACTGAGCTATCAAGCAGAGAGGTAAATTTTCCCTTAATTCTGTCATAAGATATGGGGTGAACTGAGACAACCCTTAAGCAAGACTTAACTGATTGTCCTGGACTATTAACTGCATGCTTAAATGGGCCTGGGGCTGACAATTCCCCTGTGCTTTTGGGATCAAGCACAAACATATGTTCCTGTCAAGTGCTATTGTCTTTCACTAAGTTAATGTTTATTGTGAGCTGCTTTCAGTGCAGTTTAGTTTAGAACAACTGCAAATAGACTGCTATCTTGGGCATATTTAAATAGAAAGAAGCCCTACAAGGACTTGTAGCACTTTCCCCCTTCTAAAAATATGTAGGGTTGTGCCCCAAAGTCACCCTCTCTGTCAGATGTGTTGGACTTTGGGGCTGCCCCCTAGTAGTGGGGTCCTTGGCTGGGGAAAGCAGCGCTAAATCAATAACAATTGCTTAATAGGGAAATACCAGCAACCAGTTTACAATGTCACCACTACAAACAACCCTCTTACTGTCCCCAGTCAGTCCCTTGGGGGTTTACAGAATTCTCCTGCTCTCAGTCTTACCCACACAACAGTCCTGTGAGGTAGGCTGGGCTGGGTGTCTGTGACTGGCCCAAAGTCACCCAGGGACCTTCATGGCTGAATGGGGACTAGAACCCGAATCACCCGAGTCCCAGTCAGCACATATACCAAAAAGCCTGTCAGAATACAAGTGGCTTTGCTTGTGGCAGGAAAACTGCAGCCAAAAAGCTGACTGGCCGCCTCCTGCAGAGATTCCCAGGGACCGGGAGCCTTCTCGGGTATCTCTGCCACACGTGCCTAGTGGCGGGACCGAGAGAGGTCCGTCTTGTCCTGCTAACATGCTTGCGTCTGAGCACGGAGGTTCCACGGAGCTGCCAGGACAGCGGTCCATTCGCAGGCCTCTCTGCCAGAGACTGGGGAAAGGCGTCCTGTAAGCCACGTGGGGCTTTGTCGGTGATAGCCAGCACTTCGAATTGTGCCTGGAAATAGACCAGTGGCCAGAAAAGCCGGTCTGGACTAGTGGAAATTTCTGAATACTTTTCAAAGCAGCCCTCCATAAAGCAAATTGCAATAGTCAAAATGGGATGTTTTCTCAGCTGGAATCGCCCTCTTCATGGGGTGCTAAACCGCAGGTTTCTGTAGCATCGTGGGCCGATTGCGGTGAGGATGGAGGCTGGTGGCTTGCCCGGGCCTCAGTGCAAGGCGGCGGCGGCGGCGGAGTCGGTCTTCCAGCACAGGCCTGCCCTTGAGCCGTTGACTTGCCACAACGCGTTGCGTAATACACACATTGTGGGTTGCCCAATATAGGTGTCCAGACGGAGGGCTTGTCCTGCTAAAACTCCAAATGGATTTTGTGGGGCTTTTCCTCCTGGCCAGCTTTTTTTCTGCTAGTGCAACGATGGGAGGGCTGCATTTCCAAGACAACAACATGTGGAAGCCACTGGCACATTCAGCCAATGTGTCGCAGAATCCAAGCTTTTTGGACGTGAAGTTCCCCAACCCCACAGGGGTAGTTTCTTCTGTTTCTCCAGAAGTCGGTGGCTCACACTTTCCACGAATTTGCATGCTTTTTCAGATTGCTGCTGTTGCGTCTCAGGGCCCTTTCTCACACTGTGGCAGTGTGACCCTGCCAGTGTAAGATGTCAAAAGACCCGGCTCTCTTGGGGGCTTGCACCAGCCAGCAGTCTCCGGTATTATGATGTTCTGTGTGTCTTGACTGATGTCTTCCTTGAGCCAGAGAAGCGCACCTGCTGCTATGTACTCTTAATTAAGAGTAGAAGGCGACTGTGTGAATGGTGGATTCATTTGTAAATCCTGGACTGGAGCCAAAGCTGCATTAAAAATCTGCTAGATCACATCCATCAAGTTCAACATTCTGTGCCTCACAGTGGTCCGATGTTTTTTGAAAGCTCACTGCAGGGCTTGCTGGGAACATCGCTCCTTGATGTGTATCTTGTCGTGCTAGCATTCAGGGTGCACTGCATCTATGCATGGAGGTTCCATTAGCTGACAGGGTGAATGGCCATCCATTCCTTTGCTTTTTGTAAGAAATGTCTTGTGGTACTTTTAAGAGATCAAGTTTAAACTCTGTGCATTGTAAACAGGAAAAAAGAATGCAGGGTGGCTGGAACATGCAGGGAATGCAGGACCTTTTCTGTCTAAACATGCATAGGATTGCACCCTCAGATTTAGTAGGTTTTTGGCATGTGTGGATTAGGAAGTCCTCTTCCATGCCTGATCAAAGTTATACAAATCACAGGATGGTGGTAGCAAAGATGTGTATACTTAGAAGTATGTTTTGATGTATGTCAGGTTCTGGGAAGCTTAAAGCAATGGAGGGGTATGGTGCTGCTAGTTTAGAAGGCTTGTCAGTTCTGTGATTGCAACAGCTGATTCTCAAAATGCCAAGAAATACAGTGCTACCTTGGCTCAAATCCATTCCACAACTCTGGTCGCAACCTGGATTGGTTGTGACCCAAGTCAAATTTCCCCATAAGGTTCGACGTAAATAAGGTTAATTCACTGTGTAACCAAAAATCACAAAAATTTGAAACAGTGACAAAAAACAACTAAGTAACAGAACAACAGAGATCCTGGCCATCTCCCCCCCACCCCGCATGACCGCGAT
>NW_025335366.1:351311-417867 GCF_004798865.1 Varanus komodoensis | reverse complement strand
TGTGGCCATCTCCCCCCCCCCCAAGCATGATCGCGGTCATCCCCCCGCAGTGCAGGGAGGACGGGCAGATTCGCAATCATCACCCGATGCGGAGCTGGCGACCTGAGGCAAAATTTCTCTGAAATTTCTGTTCGCGACCCGATTTGGTCATGAACTGAGGCGATCGTGAGCCGAGGTTCCACTGCAGGTTGTATAGCAGTGCTCTGGTTGCATTTCCAAAGCTGCACTTGTGTACATCTGAATTGGCTCTACATATTTTAGATAAATCTAAGACTGGGGAAGACATGCTGCTTTTCCTAGCCATTGTGACTTAGTCCAGGTCAGCTGCGTTTTTGTCCTTCAGGCTGGAGGGGGCAGGGGATTTTGTATGCTGGGGAAGAAAACCTTTCATACTGTGTTCTTTCTTTCTTTCTTTCTTTCTTTCTTTCTTTCTTTCTTTCTTTCTTTCTTTCTACATTGCGATGTTAGGCTTTCTTCCTATTGTATGCTTGTGCTGATTACAGTTTGTATCGATCATATTTTTCTGTTAAACTAAACCATCTCTGTGTTTATATGTAAGTTGCTTGGAGATTGCTTTTTGTGGTGTTGAAGCAACACATAAATAATAATAGCAATAGTAATAATAGTTGCAATGTTAATTAGGCAACTGTTAAGGCTGGAATTGGCAGATTTTCTGAGGAATGGTGAGGGAATTCTCAGATACATTTCTATTAGCTAAGGTACAAAGGCAGATCTTTTGGGAAAGCCGCAATTAAAAGAGAAGAGTTGAATGTTTATTTGGTACGGAGAAGTACATCATGTTAAAGAGCTGTGTAACAAGATCTGTTTTGTGCATGCATTCTGCCACACTCTCTCTCCCCATAGTCCCCACATGCTTCCTGTTATCCATGACTCTGCCTGCCCCAGTGGTCTGGAAAACCAAGCAGCATATGCCATTTTGAATGTGTGCTTTGTAAGAAAAACCCCTTTGCAAGTTGCTCTGTCTCTTGGAAAGTAGGCGCCGGGCCCCTGGTTTGGATGGGGCAGTGATGTTCAGTGGTTGGGCTCATTTGGAACTATCGTCTTTGCAAGCCACTGTCTGCCCCCCTTTGGACCTGTGGGGCCTCATTGGATTTGCTCAGGTTAACTCAGCCTGGTGCCGTCCAAATGTTTAGGCCTGTGGCCCTTGTCTACCCCAGCTGGTCAGGAATGCTGGAAGTATGGATCATCTGGGGGGCACCTGGTTGGGGACAGCTGGGTTGGACTTCAGAGGAGTTGTGGCTGTCCCATGGGGCCTTTGGACTTGATGACTTTCAGTTCACTCCCTGTAAATCTATGCACACTTCCTGTTCTTGTACTGTTGCTCTTAGAGTCCTCCAGTCCCACTTTTCTGCTTGCAACTGCCGTGTTGCTCACTTTCCCCGTTACCTTCCATTTATGCACTGGATTGTATGGAATCTGGAGTTTGGTTTTGGGCTCAGAACTGAGGCTCCCTGAAATCTCAGCTTTTCTAAACAAAGCAAGTTTCTAGCCCTTATGAGGAGGATAGTGTGTGTGTGGAGATTGCCTAGTGAACTTTCAGAATCTTATGTTGTGGTGGTGGTGAACTTCAGTGGGTTCTTCTGTCTCCCCAGTTAATGTAGAATGTTTCAAAAGTATTCCTTAAAAAGCAAACTTGAATCATCTGTACAGTTTGAGGATCTAGCATTTCTTGGTGTAGAATATGATTTACCTTCAGCACAATGGTTTTCTTTGCATTGTAATTGTCAGATTCTTTGCTGGCGAGAGAGAACAATTGTTGCCAATTTCCTTCGTGTCGCAGATGATTTCTGTTTCCTTGCCAACTCTGTGTTGCAGCACAAGTCTAAGCATGTCAATGGAGAAGTGAGACCTGTTAAGCTCAGTGGGCTGACACTTGGGTAAGCGCCGGTAGAATCGCAGCCTTTTTCTGTTGGAATTCCCAGCTGCTAAAAGAGGTGGAACATGATTCCAATTTCCATGTTCAGAGTTTTCTTTAAATCTTGATGGAGGTTTGAAATGGAGAGGTGCTGCCCCCCACATTCTCCTGCAGGCGCTTTCCTGAAGCAGGTGCCCTCTGGATGTGTTGGGCCACAGCACTGGGGGATTGTGGGAGCTCTGGGGGATTCTGGGAGTGGTAGTCCAGCACTTCTGGAGGGCATCAGGCCAGGCAGACTTGTCTTACTGGCTTTCTCTGCTATACGAATTTGAAAAACACAGGAAAGACATCCAAAGAGCCAAGGGAGGTCAGACCTCAGCCTCGCATGCTCCTTCCCACGGGGTCGCCAGGAAGGCAGTGAACAGCACAGGGGGGAAATTTGTTCCCCTGTCACTTGTGATGTCTCTCGTCTTGGTCATAGCCTATAGCCACCCGACTGTGCGGTCTTATCCTCTGTGAATTTCTCTGCTCCTCCTTTAAAGCTGTCTTTAACCAGGGGACTGTTTAACCTCTGGTCTGGCAGCTGTTTCTATCTTCTTATGATTCAGGTGTGTCCCTGGATCGCCCTGTACTAGGAAGGTGCGTGGTGCCCAGGGCTGCGGAAAGCAGAGTCGGGGCAGTAAAATTTCTCTTTCTATCGAAAGAGAACCACTGGCTCTCAGAATTGTGCAAAGGCAAGGAGACAAAGAAGCAGCTGCGGAAAGCGGAAAACAAGCTGCTGTGCGGTCCTTGCAGCAACGCTGGTTCACAAGCAGGCAGTCGATGAGCCCAGGTGGGTGGGCCGCACACCCTGAATTCATTCCGCACCCGCAGTATGGGAGCCCCTCCCTTCCTTCCTTGCTAATCTTCCTTTCACGGTTGTTTTCAGTTACTCTGGAAAGTAGCTCGATGTCAGATGGGGTTACAGGTTTTGCAAAATCATAATTGTTTACCTGTACCTGCTGGAACATTTTCTTCTTTTCAGTTCCTCATAGCGCTAGTCAGTCTCGTGGAGACAGAGGCAACCCCAGTCTTCCTCATGCGGGCACCTCCAGATGTTTGGAATACAGCTTCCCGCATTCCTGGCCATTGCCCATGTGGGCTGCGGCTGACGGGACGAGAAGTCCTGAACATCTGGAGAGAATCGGCATGGGTGTAGGGCAGAGAATTTCTTCCGGAACGTGTTGCGTTTTATAAGCTGATTAGTGACAATGAACGGGTGCTAATTGCAAACACAATTTCAGGCACGCTTGGCAGTTTCAATGCTGTAATTAATTGTTTTCAGATGATTATCCCTGCGAGCGAGCGAGCGGGAGAACACGCGTGTTGTTATAGGCACAGTGCTGGTGGGGACATTCCAGGAGTTGCTGGGTTTTTTCTGCTTATCATGCGCCGCATTTCACCCGAAGCACATTTATGATTGAGTGGGAAACAGAAGAAGCAACTCGTGGGGACTGTGAACCTTCCTTTGGGCAAGGCCGCCTCTGTTTCTCAAAGAACCAGGCCTGCTCATGTCCGTCCACAGGCCTCCTGGTGCTTTTGAAAGCAAAAGAGCAAATCGGGTCCAGGGACAAATCAAGAACCCCACACTGAGGAAACACTGGAGTTCCCCAAGCGCTCTCTGGTAAACCACTGGATGTTTCCCCCTCAGCTGTTCTTCCTTGCCACTTTCACTTTGCTGGAGACATGGAAGTTTCCAACAGTCCCGGGCTGCTGGGCTTGAGAGACTGTTCCGCTTTCCCCTGTCATAACCTCTGTGGTTGAGAGAGCACCTGCCTGTTTGTTTGCCGGTTTGCCAGATTGTTTCCTCCATGGCAATTAATCCCCTGCTTTCTTGAAAAGTGGGATTTTCCCGCATGCCTCTGTCCAGAGAGCTGCCCGGGAGAAAAAAAGGCCTGCCGGGCAGAAGCCTTAGGATGACTAAGGCTGGGTTTGGGGTGGGCCAGGGGAAGGCAGGAACTGGTACCTGGTGGTGCAGCAGAACCAAGACTTGGCCCCAGCAAGGGGGCATGGAGCCATCTAGGGCCACGGCATGCCACAAAACGCCCTGGGCCCACAGGCCGGCTGGCTGGCTGGCCCAGAGACTGAGCTGTGAACCAGGAAGCATCCTGTTCGCATTTTGCCCCAGGAACAAAGGAGCTTTGTGGGTCAATCCAGCTAAACAAAGGTCTACCTGAGCTATTCTGAGCTGTCTTGGGAAACCCTCAGTTAGACAGGCATGTAATAATAATTGCAACATTTTCATATCTGTTTTCCTCTTGTGAGGAGCCCGAGACGGCTTCTGCAGCTCCATTTTCTCCAGGCAACAACCACCCTGTAAGGTAGGCTGGGCTGAGAGACTGCGGCTGGCCCGGGGGCTCCATGGCAGAGTGGGACTGGACCCCGGGTCTCCCAGGTCCCCAGTCCATCACTTACCACCACACTGCACCGCACCAGCTCTTCCCATTGGTGTTCCCAGCAGCTGCCCCTCAGATCGGATTAGCAGCTATTGATTCTCATCAACCTCACGGCAACCCACCGCCCACCCAAACAACTACATCCCCTAAGGTGTGAATCCCCAAGGTTTTAACACAAAGTCCTCCGTCTTTTGTGGGTCATTCTGGAAAAGAAGGTAGATCTCCAGATGTTTGGGGCCTTCACCTCTCAGAAGCCTTGTCAGCATGGCCAGGCATGCCGGAAAGGGAGGCCCCAAACTTCTGGAGATCTACTTCTTGTCCTTCCCAGGCTTGGAGGGTTGAGGATGCCTCACACTGCATCTCCTGGGACATCCTCGGAAGAACGTTGGAAGTATTGTGGTCCCAGCGTGTCTGACGGGGCTGGAAAGGTGACCAGGGAGCTCCTGACAGAAGGACTTCCGGCTGAGCTAGGGCACTTCCAGAAGGTCTGTGTTGGGAGCAGGGAATGCTTAGCTCTTCTGGAGCCCTCGATGGGAACTTCACGTACATTATTGTAGTCGTGGGCGCAAGCGTCCTGCAGAGCAGGCCCAGATGATGGCCCATGATACAGATGTGCGAACGGAGCAGGAGAATCGCGGTGTGGGTAACGCCGCCGGTGAGCCAGCGGCAGAGGCAGGACTGGGCCTGTGGCCTTCCAGGGTCACCACTCTCAGCCTCTGGGTTGCTTCTCTCAAGGACGTTTGCCACTTGGTGGCATCTCTGCTGTGAGGTGGCCCCACTTTCCCAGGAATCGGCAGTTTTGGAACTGCTGCCCCCATGCCTGGTATGTGCATCGCAGTCTTCAGCAGGGTGCATTCAGCTGTGCCAGCTGGGGCTGATGGGGCCTCAGCTGCAGTGCTGCCTCCAGATCTGGGCACCACAGTGTAAGGAAGAGGCGGACAAGCTGGGAAAGGTGCAGAGGAGGGCAGCATCCAGGGACTGGAAACAAGGCCCTGTAAGGAGAGATGAAAGAACCGGGCGTGTTTAGCCTGGAGAAGAGAGAATGAGGTGAGATATGACGCCACTCTACTAGTACTTGAAAGGCTGCCACGAAGAGGAGGGCCAGGGTCTCTTCTCGATCATCCCAGAGTGCAGGACATGGAATAATAGGTTCAAATTACAGGAAAACGGATTCCATCTAAACACCAGAAAAAATTTCCTGGAATAGCGACATGAGAATGGAACCCATGACCTAGGGAGCTGGTGAGCTTTCTCACGCTGGAGGCATTCAAGATGCAGCTGGGTGGCCTCCGAGAGGGGTGCTTTAGCGGGGGTTCCTGCACTGGGCAGGGGTTGGTCCCGGTGGCCCTCGGAGCCCTTCCAGCTCTACTATTTTAGGATTCTGTGAGCTTGTAGTCCAGCCCATCTGCAGGGAACCAACTTGGGCAAAGCTGGCATAGGGTGTTGTGTGATTTATAAGGGCACCTGTCGGATTGTTCTTGAGAGAGATTTTATTTTAATTCTGAGGTCCCACTTAGCACAAGCAGCACTTGTGTCCTCAACCCGATGCCACATGGGAATACTCGATTTTAAAACCAGTGAACTGTCTCAAATCAGGTTCTTTTTCCTTTTTCTTTTGGTTTGCATCTCTGGGAACTCAGTCAGTTTATAAAGCTAAGGAAGGCAGGCTGCAGTGCCAGGATTTTGAACAGCTTGTGGAGTTGGGAAGGAATGTTCTAGGAGCGGTCCTTGGCATATGACCTCGAAGGTCAGCCACTCCAGTGGGGCATAAAATTGTCTGGACAGGCTAATTTAGCTGCAGCTCAGTATGAAACGGGGAGCTCGGGATTCTGTTTGTGCCTTGCCAGCCGGGATACAAAAGCACGAGGTCTTGGCTTGGATCCTGGGGTGGTTCCAGGCTTGATCTTGTGCCTCATTTTAGTAAGGGTGGTGAAAAGGAGAGGAAACTGAGATGGGTCAAGCCTGCTTCTTGGGCGTTGTGGGTCAGTCACAGAGTCTCAGCCCCCTCACAGGGCTGTTGTGAGGGCAGGGCAGGGCGGGAGTAACCCCAACTTGTGCAGGCCGGAGCTTCTTGAGTCCCACCAGGTAGAAATGGAGAGCAGGCCGCCCTGCAGATCAGGACAGCCCGCAGTTAGTGTCATGTCTCAGAAGCCAGCATCATACGAACGCACAGAGCGCCAGGACGGCCCACTCCAAAGGTCCATGCCGTCCAGCGCTCAGTGCGCATGGTGGCAAGCAAACTGCCCGCAGGATCCCTCCAGCAGGATGGGTGCGAGTCCTCCCCCGCCCAAGCCCCTCAGCAGCTGGCGTGTGCAGGCAGGCCGCCTCTGGGGAAGGAGGGAGCACATAGCCCATAAGGCTGGTAGCCTCTGGTAGCCCCCTCCCTCCTCACGGATCTGTCCAGTCCGTGTTAAAGCCACCCGGATTGGTGGCACCGCCTCTCCCCCTGCCAGCAGATTCCCTAGTTTCATATGTTGCGCGAAGGACTTCCTTTGATCTGTCCTAAAGCTCCCACCAACCTGTTTCATGGGATGATCCTGGATCGAGTGTAATGCCCCCCCCTCCACTTTTGCCTCTCTCTGCATTATTTTGATTGCCTCTCTCATGCCCCCCCCAGCCTTTTTTCTAAGCTGAACGGCCCCAGTTTCTGCGGCTGCTCCTCACAGGGGAGCCGCACCAGCCCTCTGCCCTTCTCTGTGGCTTTTCCAACCGAACATTCAAAAGCCCTGCAGGATCAGAGCAAGGATGCACCTCGTCCAGCTCTTGGTACTCAGTGCCCACAGGATCCCTCCTGCGGGACGGGTGCGAGGCCTCCTCCTGCCCGGCTCCGCAGCAACCGGGGTGTGCAGGCAGGCCGCCTCTGGGGAAGGAGGGGGCACACGGCCAGCAGGGCTAGTAGCCACGGAGAGCCCCCTCCCTCATGAATCTGTCCACCCCCCCTTTAAACATCAAAATGGATGGATTTCACCCCTTCTCATAGTGGTGAATTCCGCAGTTTATCTCTGTGCTTCCTTTGATCTGTCCTGCCTACCCCACCTGTCAGCTTCATGGGGGGCTCTTGTGATGTGCACCCCAATTCTTGGAGCAGCAAGCACTCCAGGAGTGTGCGGCTTCCTAGGTTCGGGTTCAGTCAGGAGAGCGGTCCCTCGAGTTTTACTGTCATTCTGTAATATGTGTGCATGCTTGCAAATGTGTGGGTCAGGCATTGGTTTAACTCTCTCTTTTAAAAACAGCAGCAGCAGCAGCAGCAACACACTCCCCAATTGTGAGGGGACAGGCTTCCAGAGGTCCTCTCATCTGAGCTGCCTCTGACCTTGTTCTCTGCCAAGTCCTCCCACGGGGGCACAGAACTTCAGACCCATAAGCAAGATCTGGCCTGCTTAGGGTTCATTTTCCTCACTCTGGCCCTTCTGTCCTACACACCAGGGGTTTTGCTTAGTCGCAAAGTCGTGCCCAACCCATCATGACCCCATGGACAACATTCCTCCAGGCCTTCCCATCCTCCACTGTCCCCCGGAGCCCACCCAAGCCACACCCACTGCCCCAGTGACCCCATCCAGCCTCCTCATCCTCTGCCGTCCCTTTCTTCTTTCGCCGTCAGTCGTTCCCAGCACCAGGCTCTTCTCCAGGGAGTCCTTCCTTCTCTTAGGTGGCCAAAGTATTTGAGCTTCATCTTCAGCATCTGGCCTTCTAAAGAGCAGTCAGGGTTGATTTCCTTTAAGATTGACGGCTTGATCTCTTTGCAGCTCACCAGTAGTATGAGCCCCTAAAACCTTTTCCAAAAAATGAATATGGCCCTCAGGCGGAAAGAGATTCCACCCCCTGCCCTGCAGACTGCTCGAATTTAGAGAAGAGAGGCATTGCTAGGAGGGGGGAGGAGAAAAGAATGCCCCCTGCTAAGAGGAGCCTGCGATCCGCTCGCAGAAAAGAGGAGCCTGCGATCCGCTTGCAGAAACGCCACAATTAACAACCTCGGTGGCTTGCTAAGCCTGGCTTGCTGTGTTGTCTGAACTCGTGCAGCTTGGCTTATTTGAGGGACGACCTGTGGCCTCTCATTGGGCCGTTGGAGGTTGCTGCCACTCCCGCTCCAAAATAACCCACAGACTATGCCCATGCAATTCGGGAAATCCATCCGGTGTGCGACCCATGCAGGCAGCAGAGGAAAAGCATCTCTGTGGTTTGTTTCCCTCGCTGTGATCACAAGAACAGGCCCCAGTGAAGCAAAAAGCAACACTCTTATGCTCTCCTTTTGACTCTACCCCTACGTCCAATTTTAGATTGCAAGCTCCTTCGGGCAGGGAACTGACCTCTTGTATGCCATTAAGTGCCGTGAATGCATAAAATTATTCCTTATAAATGAATAGGGGTTCACTTGTGGCATGAACCTAATGGAGGCTGACAGTCTTGTCTAGGAGCCAACCTGTTCTTGGAACCTCTTTCTTGGTGGATAAGCCATTGCAACACCCTAATATAGTGGATTTCATCGGTTAATGATTCACTAATTGGAGGAAATGCTTGCTTAACTTTGGCCTGCCTCAGCTGCTTGTCTGCATTCACCATTATACTCCCAACGTTTATTTCAGAGTAATTTCTCCCTCTTTGCAATCTCCCTATCGCTGGTTTATCATTGTTTCTCTCCTACTCTGCTCACAGCTACTGAATACATCCTTTAAATATACCTCGTGCCAGTCATTCACTGCCTGGCTTTCGGGATTGTTAGGAACTTCACGTATGTCATGTTGGGCGAGTGTTGGACTGGCCCTCGGAAGATCCGGGTTCTAATTCTCACTCAGCCTTGGAGTTCACTGGGTGTTGTGATCAGGGTTTCTTCCCTTTGCTCATTCAAAGCCACAGACCTTTCTTGCAAAACGTTCTTTATTGACCAAAGCATTTTCCAGAAGCCCAAACACCCAGAATGAATCTCTGAGCACCCTGGCCCCCTCAGCATCCCAAACTGGCCCGTTGGGTCCTGCAGAAGGCTGTATCTCCCCTGTGGCTCCAAAGCCTTTTCCGTTCTGTGCATGTTTCTGAATGGTTTATTTGCCTCTCCTAAGACTTTCTTAGGGATCCAGATGGCGCAGTGGTTTAAACCGCTGAGCTGCTGGGCTGGTTGGTCGAAAGGTCACCAGTTCGAATCTGCACAACGGGGTGAGTTCCTGTTGCTCCGTCCCAGCTCCTGCCAACCTTGCAGCTCGGAAGCCTGCAAATGCAAGTAGATGAACAGGTACCACTTTGGTGGGCAGGTAACAGCGTTCCGTGCACTTTGGTATTTAGTCATGCCGGCCACATGACCACGGAGACCATCTGCGGACAAACGCTGGCTCCCTTGGCTAGGAAACAGAAATGAGCACCGCCCCCTAGAGTCAGGCATGACTGGACTTAACGTCAATGGGAAACCTTTACCTTTAAGGCTTACTTACTAGCAGTAATTATGCGGGGGGGGGGTATTTTGGCCCAACCCCTTTTTGCCTCTGGCCCCACCCACCAGCAGAATGCCTTCCCCTCCCCACTGCAAAACAGGATTCAGGCTTGGCCTGAAAGAGGTTCCCAACCCTCTGTAAGGGAGACCTCTTTCAGGAAGCGGAGACTGTAAAGGAAGAAACAACCAGGAGGTTGTTTCCATCTTGCACAGAGGGGATGCACCTAGTGTTCTCTTCACCTGTCTGGACATCCTAGAATGGGAAGGGGGTGTGGTGGCATCCTGGCTTACCTGAGACATCTCCAGGCTCCAAATTTCTGCTGTGTTTATTGGTGAGATGCTTGTCAACTTTGAGCCCTCCAAAGCTTTGGATTTCGACTCCCATCAGCACCAGCCAGCATGGTTGACTGTCATAAGTCCTAGAAGTTGCAGTCAGAAACATCTGGATGAGACTTGGTTGGGGCAGCTGTTCTTCCCCATCATTCATTTGCCCTTTTCTGTTCTTTTCTCAGCTCAGCCATGCTTTTTTTTTTCCAATCAGAGGTACTTAGGGTTGCACACCCCATAAATTCTGTAATTGATTCCACTTTTTACCTTTTGTCCTTTTCCTACTAGCTGCTCTGCTGCTTCATTAGAGCATTATTTTATTATTGTAATCTCATCGATTATTGTTTTTATTTTAATAATGGTATTTTAAAATTGTTAGCCCTTCTTCCGTCTGTCTGCCAAGTGCCTTCCTGATAAAACCATAAAAATACAATAAAAGCTATGCAAACAATAAATGGCACAGCCGCCGATGTAAAAATCGTGCATAGAAGGAAAATAGCAGGCAAACTACAAAACCTGAGCACACAAAAAGAGTTCTCATTCGACGCCCAAAAAGAATAGGAATAATTTTGAGCAAATGACTTTGTGGAGGGAATTTTTACAGAGCCAGTACAGAACAGAGAAGGCCCCGTGATGGGGAACCCAAACCAGACCTTCTGAGGTTGCGCCTCGTGGCTAAGAAGCTGCCCCCGACCACCACCTGCCCCTTCTAATGGCAGGGCTGAGCCCCACCATCTTTATGAGGGGCCCATGTAGCCAAGAGGAGCCCTGGAAGAAGACACGCGAAGTCGGGCTTCTGAAAACCCTCCACCGTGCTTTCTCCTTCTTGTTGCTGACAGGTTTTGTGGTGGGCCAGGCCGGGCTGTACCAGTCTCTGGGCATGTTCCTCGTGGCCTACTTCATCATCGGCATGACAGTCCTGTCCGTGTGCGCGATTTCCACCAATGGGGCCCTGGATGCTGGCGGCGCTTACTGTATCCTTCTCACGCAAACAAAGACGAGCCGGCTGGGTCAGACCGAAGGTCTCTCTCGACTGTATTCTGCATCCAACAACCCCCAGCCCGGAATAAATCAACATGCCTCTGACCCCACTCCCAGAAGCACTGGAATAAATGCGCACCTTGTCTTCTCTTAATCAGGTTGACTGCACTGCTCTGTTCCTTCTTTTACCCACTTGGTGCAGGGGAAGTGGGACGTCTCCCCCGCCCCCAGGTCCACTGGGACGTAACCCCGCTGGCTCGCAATGCTCCCTGGCCACGCTTCCGTTTCCTGCTCCTTGACTGCTGGGCGCAGATATGATCAGCCGGGCCCTGGGCCCCGAGTTCGGCGGGAGTATCGGGATCATGTTCTTCTTGGCCAATGTTTGTGCCAGTGCCCTCTATATCCTGGGGCTGGTGGAGGCGGTTGTGGATGACTTTGGAGTCCCGGGAGGTGAGTACCACGTGGGCCAGCCCTGCCGTCTTGCCCAGGGGTTCTCCGCCACCTTGGGGAGCTTTGTGTGGCTTTGCCTAAGACCAGGGGGAGAGGAGCGGGCTCTGCAACAGGGGAGGGCAACACAGAAGGGCTGGGGATTGGTGCCACGGGCTTGAGTTCAGCGCCACCTGCGCCCTCGTGGACATTGCGCCAACGGAAGCAAGGGTGGCATTCCAGGGGATCCCTCTGTTCCCAAGACCAGGGCTGTTGAACCGCAGCCTGGGAGCCAGACTTGCCCTCGGGGGATCGACGGAGGGCCCCGTCTGCCTGTCCCACGGTCTTTTCCCTAACTGGCACTTTCTTGGCTTTCACATGGCTTTTTCCCCGTTTCAAAAGGCTGCAGCGCCTTTTCTGGCAGCTGGAGGCTGAAGCCAGAACCTGCTGGCCTCCAGGCCTCGCTTTTCCTTGCCTTTAGCCCCACCCCTCCACCTTTTGCCCCGCCCACCACCGGCACGTGGCCCCCGAGGGCGAACGCGGCCCGCGGGTGGATCGAGGTTCAGCACCTCTGTTCTGAGCGGGGGGGGGGGAGCACTCAGGCAGGTGTCCACGCATCATCTAACGCTGCTTCCGGCCATCCCGGCAGAGGGCGGCCCCGGCACCGCCATCCAGGTGCTGCCCCGCGGCTACTGGTTCGACCTCCTGTACGGCACGGCGCTGCTGCTGCTCTGCCTCTTCGTCTGCCTGGTGGGCGCCGGCATCTACGCCAAGGCCAGCTTCCTCATCTTCGTCATCGTCATGGTGGTGCTGGGCACCGTGTGCCTCAGCTTCTTCGTGGTGCACCCGCAGCAGGTGCAGCTCCCTCCGAGTGGCTTCGGCAACAGCACGGCCCCCGCCAGCGCCAACTTCACCGGCTTCAAGCTCAGCACCCTCCTGGACAACCTCCCGGGTGAGTCCTGCTGCCCTCTGCCCCCCCCCCCATCTCACCCCGTCCGCAAGTTTGGCGTATGCAGCATACGAGGGCGCGGGAGGGGGCACCGTGGTGGGAAGTTCCGGCTTTGTGGGTCGGCGTGTTTTCAGAAGTGCCTGAAGGTCCCTCTCCGCCATCTTTGCTTCTTACTTTTCCTCCAAGGAGCTTGGGCTGGTGTGTGCAGCTGAGCCCCTCTCCTCGTTTTATTCCTGCAGCAACCACATGACATCAGCTAGGCCAGGGCTGAGCGGAAGATAAATCTCCAGACGGCTTGGGCTTCAGCTCCCAGAAGCCCCTGCAGCCGTGGGCCATGCTCGGGAATGCTAGGAGCTGAGATCCCAAGCCCTGGCAGGTCTAGGTTTTGCACTCCTCTGGGGCAGAGACATGGTGAGGATCCCAAGGCCATACACAGAGGGCCTCAAGCAGCATTTGAGCCCGGGTCTTGTAAGCTCTAGTAGTACTTGAACTACGGAGCAAGGGTGTGCAGGAGGGAAGGTAGAAGCGCCCCAATGAAATCCTCAAGTCCCGTCCTCTGACCTGCCCAGTTTTAGGCCATCTACCCATCCCCTTGCCCTGCAGCCTTCTGAGAGCAGGACGGCCCTCCCGGCCCCTCTGCAACTTAACTGCCTTCCCAAGGGGACCTCAGCCCCCCGCTGTCCTTCAGAAACATAAGGGCTGCTCGAATCAATAGACCAATATCAAGTCTCTGGAGGAAGCTGGCAGGGCTCCCTGTGCCGTGGACTGCGCAGGACGGGAATTTTTGTGGGTGCCGCTCCCCCCCCCCATGCAGTGCTCTGTGGTGACAATCTGCCCCCGTGGAAATGCCCTCCCGTGGGGGGTCCCCGGCCCGCAGGGCTCCAGCAGTGCTTGGCCAGGCATCGTTCTTTGGGTGCGCGTCGCCGGAGCGAGAAAAGTGTGTTTAACTCGGCGTGCTGCCTGCGAACCCTCTCCCTGCAGCTGCCTACACGGTGGACTACACGACCGGACGCCTGATGAGCTTCAGCACCGTCTTTGCCGTCATGTTCAACGGCTGCACGGGGATCATGGCGGGCTCCAACATGTCCGGTGAGCACCGATTTCCCGGTGGGGAGCTGGAAAGGCGGATGTCTGAGGACAATTCACAATGAAGTTTCCTTCGGGACTTGGGCGTCTCTGATTGTGCTTCCTTCCTCCTCCTCCTCCTCCTCAGGGGACCTGAAGCGGCCCAGTTATTCCATCCCCCGGGGCACCATCACTGCTGTGATCTTCACCTACATTGTGTACAACTTGCTGGCTCTGCTCCTGAGTTGCACCTGTGACAGGTATGTGCGTTGCAGCTGCAACAGACCACCAGGGGGAGCTCCTCTGTCACAGCTCTTTTATTGCTGTCTGTCTGTCTGTCTCTCTCACTCTCTCTCTCTCAAAGGTAAAGATTTCTGCGGCTTGTCCTGTATTGAAGTGGTTCAGGACAGACAGCACTATTTATTTATTTAGAATCGTCTTATCCTGCCTTTTTTTGCCTTCAAGCAACTCAAGGCAACTTACATAATCCTCCTCCTCCTCTCCATCTTGTCTCACAAGATCCTTGTGAGGTAGGTTCATCTCAGTGCGCTTTGTCTCGGTGAGGACTTGAACCCAGATTCCCTGGATCCCATTCCAGAGCTCTAACCACTATGCCACACCCAAATGTCCTCGTTTAATCCTTATCCTAATAACCCTGTTGAAATACATTTGCAAGTATTCCCATTTTAAGAACTGAGAAACCGAGTTAACATGCTAGAACTTCTTGATACGCCCTCGATATCTAGAGCTGTTGTTGTTGTTGGCTGTTGTGGTTCTAACACCCAGTAGTCAGATCTCTCTTGATGGTTCATAGCAATTCACTGGGAGGCCGATCATGATCGTCATCCATCATGTTGCATTTATATGCCACCTTTCTCTTATAAGGAGCCCAAGCCGGCTCACAGAGCTCCCTTGTATCCTCACCACAACCCTGTGAGGTAGGATAGGCTAAGCGCCTGTAACTGCCCAAAGCCACTCGGTGAGCTTGGTGGCTGAGCGGGGCCAGTCATTTCCCAGGTCCAGCACTCTCACTGCCGCAGTACACTGGCTTTTCAGACGGTCAGAATCGGCCCTTGGAATGGCTCTTGGGCCCAACTATGCAGCTGATGCATGAGAACGAAAGGACGGCAGCCAGCCTGAAGCCTGTGTCCCGAATCCTCACACGAGAAAGGCTGGTGCGGCGTTTCCAGTCGGTTGCCGTTTCCGGCGGGCCTCCAGAGGCAGTCCTGCACAGATCACGGTGCCGTGGGCAAGCGGCAGTGGCAGGATCCGTTCACGGCCAGCAGCCTGGGAGGTCCTGCGAGGCCTGATGTGCTTGCCGGCTTCAGTCGTACGGAGGAGCTCTCGCCATAGCCGGAGACTCAGACATTTGGGTGCAAGCATGGAGTCCTATGGCAGCTGGTTCCTTGACCTCTGAGTTTCCAGAGGGAGCTTAACACCAGTAGATCATCCAAATCACACCCGACTGGAAGCGCTGCTGTCTTTGCGTCACGTGTCCAGGTCAGCGTGGGAGAAAGACTGCAGATTGTGCGAGGCCACCCAATAGGTACCGGGGCTGAGCGGAATTCGAACTCGGGGCTTGCTGCTCAAGCTAGTTCTCCACTTCCCAGGGTCTGTTGCATCCTGCTTGCCGATGGGGGTGGACGGGGCTGCCAGGTACATGGCGCGTGCCCCCACGACAGCAGGCTCCCCTGCCAGGCCTCCAGCTTCCTTCCAGCTCTCACTCCATGCACATTTGATCTCTGCACATGGAAGCTGATTCTGTGCCCCTTGCTTTCCCCCGAGTCTCTGGATGATGGACAGCGTTGCTCAGGAATAATCACTCTGGCCTTTCTGCCCCATCACCTCCCAGTTTCTTGTTTGTGTTTGATATTTCACAGCCCAGTTGCAGATTCAAAAGGAAGTGTGTGCCTGTGGGTGCAGGTCTGGAGGGGGTGACAATGCCCTCGAGGACTCGAGCCCCCCTTTCCTTTTCCTGCCGCTTCAGGCAGCCTTCGCAGAAGCAAAATGTGCCCCAGTTCCCGGCATGACATGGTTAAGCGCTGCAAAGATTTCCTGGACATGCCCCTGCAACCAGTTCCAAGAAGTTTGCGAAGCAGGTGGTCTGAGTCACGGGTGCTTTCAGGAGCCTCAGATCAGAACTGACGTGCCCAGGAATTGGGGCAACTGGTGCTAGAGAGCGAGCGGCCACATCCAGGGATGCTTCCCAGTCCCCTTCAGGTCATCTGCCTGTTGCCTGATGACCAAGCCGGTGAATGCTCCGAATTCACCATTCCGCTGCAGGCAATTCAGCTGCCGGTCTGCTCTGCCGTGGTTCAGTGGTAACAAATATTATTGTTAGCATCATAATAATGTTATTGCTCTCATTATTATCCTTATAACTTTTACATCTTGCTGTTATGCTGAAAGCCCATCATCTGGGTGCAGAAATGCGCTCTTTTTTCCACCTGGGTCCTTGCAGACCTCATCTTTCCTCTCCCTTCCTTCCTTGCACAGGATCCGAGTCTCCTTCTGGAGGTATCTTTTCCCAGCTCGAGCCCTTGAAGGGAAGACCTGCTGAATCAGACTGAGGGCCCTTCTAGCCCAGCACCCCCTTTCCAACTGGGGAGTACCAAAGGTCCCTGGGACCGCCTCCCCCAGTCAAGCAAGGACCTGCTTTCTTATTGCTTGTCCTGAGCATTTGGCTTTCAGGGCTACTCCAGAAAGTAAAAGCCCCATTTATCAATCCACCGAACACAGCTGGCACAAGAACTTCCCCAAGACTCTTTGAAAGGAGAAATCTGTACAAAAATGAATATTTTCTTAGACTCTTCCACCACACCCCTCCGCACAATGGTATATTTTGCATCACTGTGGTGTTTGGGCAGCCTGAAGCAGTTTGGGTGGTTGGCTAGCGTGGGCAGATAGGCAAGGCTCCCCCGTGCTCCCAGAGATTCGAACATGGGGAGAGTCATGTGCCGGATCGTGCCCAAGCCTCTCCTGCCCAGCTTCCCCAGGTCAGACCAGCAGTTCATCCAGTCCACGGCCAACCAGTTGCCCACAGGATCCCGCGAGCCTGGCCTGAACGTAACGGCGCCCTCCACCCATGCGCCCCGGCAACCGACGTATGCCTTGCCCTGTCCGGAAATGCTCTGTCGCAGACAGGGACGCCCCTGGGGGCGTGGGGGGAGGAACGGCACGGTCGCGTTCACCCCATCCTCCTGCCCCAGGGGCCTTCCGGAATCGAGGGTTGGAGAAAGCTGACGTGCATCTCGGTGTGCACGCACGAGCCCCCGCCTTGTTCTCGGAGAGCACGGCTTGTTAATTTTCTGCTCTGGAAAGTGCTGCCATAAATCGCGCGGGGCCGGGGCAGCCGGCAAGAACTGGTTAGAATTATAGCTGTCATCTTCTAATACCTTAATGCACGGCCATTGCTCATAATGACAGGGGACAGGGCAGCCTGCGCGCCCGATGCCTGACACGCAGCTGCCCCAGCCCCCCGCCACTCATCCCTGCTTCACCCTGAAACGCCACGCGGGCCGCTCGGCCGCATGTGTCCCGACCCGTTCCCCTCCGCGGCTCCAGCGTCGGGTCAGCAGGAGCTGATTGGAAAGACGCTGGGGGAGGCAGACGTGGGGTGCGCTGCTCCGTCTTGTTGCTCAGCACCGTGTGCCCTGCCCTGCTTGTTGCCGGTATCTGGGGGTGGGATCTGGAGGGGGGGGGTGTTATCTGCTGAGCCCAGTTAGAGGGATGGGGGAGCAGCCTGGAAAACGGAGCAGCAGCGGGGCGAAGGGCCAGGGAGGGGAGATGAGTCGAAGCAGGCAATTGCTTTGCACACCCCCCATACACAGGACCCCCCCCCATCCAGGATGGTCCAGATAGATAGATAGATAGATAGATAGATAGATAGATAGATAGATATAGATATAGTCCCTATGTTGCAACCGTGGAGGGGCTGCCTGGTGTGAACCAGGGAGCTGCTAGTTAAAATCCGGCCTCCGCCCATCGGCCGAGCTTTGTCTCCCCTTCCCCTGCCCCGTCTGCATCTTACTGCTACAAATCCTTGCCTGCTTTTCCTGGGGTTCTTTGAATCCTTAAACAGCTGCAGAAGTAACAGTAATATGAATATGATAAGGCATTGTTTTTCTTACCAACTGGTGGTGTTTAATTGGTCCGACTGTGTTAAGAGTGGAGATACGTAGGAAGCCCCCTGGACAGCTTGGGCAGGAGGGGGTGGGAGGAGAGGAGCCCCTGGAGGTGCTGGAGTGTTATTAAACTCAAATACCCCCCCCCCCCCAGCACTCCAATAGCCTCAAACCAGCTTCCCTACAGATTCATTCCTATCAGGCAGTTTCGGGCAAGTCCAGTGCTGCAGATGTGAGCCGTGTGCTTTCCGACCGTTCCCCTCACTGTGGCGACCGAAGCAGCGCCCTCCTCTCCTGTAAAGTTTTAAGGACAGGTTTCAGCCACAATAGCTTAACAAGACCTCCCTGTATAGAGGCAGTCTACCAGACACGGATGTGTGCCGCGGCTGAGCTTTCTTTCTGAAGTCCAGGGATGTCTTGAAGCGCTTGATTCAGAAATGTGGGTCTTTCCCCGTGAGCCAGGTGGAAGGGGCGTTTGTGGCTCTGAGAAGCTCCTTCTGAAGCGGGGTGGGGACCCCCTGGCCTGCTGGGAGGTGGACTGCAGCCCTCCAGGACATCTCCGTCTGGCCTCCCCCTTTGGTGCTGCCTCCGTCCAAGCTGTTGGGCAGGCCCAAGAGCTGCGCAGAAGCAGGGGCTGGATTGTGCACAGCGCCAGGGCTGGCTTTGCGCGGTCCTTGGATGGCGCACCCTCTTCCTCCGTGGATCTGCTGCTCGCTCGCTCGCTCAGCATCCTCTTGCTCACCATGGCTACCGCTGGCTGGCTTGGGAGGCGGGAGCTGCTGTGGCCTGTGCCAGAGAGAGGGGTCGGTGAGTGGGCAGGAGCAGCAGCAAGGGTGGGGATCTCCTGGGGTGGGGGTCCTCAGCAGCAGCCCCACAGCTCCCCCCATGACGCTGGGCCCAGTTTTCCGGGCGGGGGAGCTGCTGCGTGGAATGGAAGTGTGCCTGCTGCTGGCCGGAGACGGCTGTGCAGCGAAGCTCGGAGCTTAGGCCCTTGGGAAGCAGCTCGGTGGAACAGCGCCTGTTCTGTGTGCAGAAGGTCTCAGGTTCGAATCCTGACAGCTCTGGTTGAAAGGGGCGGTTGGAGGGATGCAGCCAGGTGGAGCTGCCTCACCTGATGGACGTTGGCTTCTGGTATCGATGCAAGGAACTTGGAGGCTGCCTCTTTGGAAGGCAGCCGTGCCGCTTCTCCCCGCCATCCTGGGCTTTCCATCCCAGCGGGGCTGAAATGTGCCAACAGTCCCCCCTGCAGGACAGATGTGCTCCCAAAACTGCATCCAGCTGTGAAGGGGGGCCAGCTTGGCATGCACCCTGTGGTGCTGGCTCGGACCCACGCAGCCCACCGGCTGGGAGAAGTCAGTGGGAGCTGCCCCCCATACTGGACCTGTGCCCACCCCTCCGTTCTGCTGTACCTATTAGCAAGGTGATCAATTTGGGGGCGGGGGGATAATTAGCTATTAATTGCCCAAAGACTCTGGCGTTGATCGCCCGTGCTAATTTATGTCCCACTGGTTGCTGCCTCTTGTTAAAATCCAATTAAGGCCCGGCCATTTGTATCGTTTAATGTGTGAGCGAGAGTTCCTCATCCCCTCTCCTTTTATTTCCGTTATTGAATTTTGGCCAGTTGGCTCCCCCTCCTCCCTCCCTGCACCGGGGCCTTCATCAGCCGCTGCCTCCAAACTGGGCAAGTGACTCCAGACCGATCAATGGCTCACTCAGCACGCATCCTGCCGCGGTCTGAGCAGCCTCGGAGGCTGCCCGAGCGAACCACAGCTCCTCAGAGGAGGCAGCGGGCGCCCCTGCCCAGCCTGGAGGACTTGCCAGGCATGCGGGGTTGCAGATCCGCGTGCAGACGCGCCAAGCCCGCCATTCTGGCCTCTGAAACCGGCTGGATTGGCCAGAACTGGCTGGCAAGGCTTTTCGGGCAGCATGAAAAGAGCGCACGGTTGCCTCTGATTTCCGTAGGTCAAGCTGCAGCTGAGGGCAGAGGAGCAGGGCTGAATTAAAAAAGGTGGCAGCCCTGTTGGAGCTCGCCCTCCTCCTTTCTCAGTCGGCACAAGCTGCCAGCCATCTGTTGAAGGCCAGTGGGTTTGCTGTTCCTGTTCCACAGACCCTTTCAGGAGGATAAGAATAAGCACCTATTGAATGTGTGAAGGTTGCGTCAGTTTCAGACAGAGTGCTTTGCCTTGGCCCTTCTCCCCGGGGATCATGGACGTTGCGCGTTGGCGGAGGGGTGGAGAAATCTCCGTCTGGGCATCCGGGGCCCTTTCACCGACTTTGGCGAGCAGGACAGACCTGCACAGCTAATTTCCGCCATGGCATTGGTGCATCTGTAGGGGAGGCTGCCTCCGGGCCCTGTGCCCAGGCGGCCTGCAGGCACGTGGGGACTTGGGGACCTCTTGCGTTTGGTGTTGGTGGCCGGGCTTCTTGGTTCTTGCGAGTCAGCCCTGCAGGGCTGGTGTTACGTCCAGACAGACAGACAGACAGACATTAATGTATCAAGCGCATCCTCCCATTTGATGCTTCTCTAGGTGTCGGCCTTTCAGCCATCCTCTGGAAAGATTCTGAGCTCAACTAATCTGCCAAAAAAGGGAAGGTGGGAATTTTGGAGAGGGAGTGGGGAGGGGCGCTGAAGACCACTTTCCCACTCCATCCTTCTGGTGAGTCACTGTACTCGCCCCCCAAACTCCCCTGGGACCTGTTGGCTGGGTGACCCCCCCCCCCCCGGCTCTCCACAAGCTGTATGACATCAAGTTGCGTGGTGCCAACCTTGTAAATAGCTTTGGTTCCTCGCAAGAGGGGAAAAAGCAGGGTATAAATGCAATGTAGTAACAGCAAGGATATTTCCCCCCCTCAGTGGCTCTGGGGAATGTTTGAAGGTGTAAAGGATCACCGAGACGCCAAGGGTCTGAGCCCGAGGTGTGTGGGCAGACGGGGAGCAGGTCCTCCTGCTGGAACAGTGCTCAGGACCCAAGGTGCTTCTTGGCAGGGCTGGGGAGCAAAAGGCTTAGTTCCAAGAAGCTGCTGCCCCACAGCCTGGGGGAAGCCCGGGAGCCTGCGTGGGGCCAGTGCCCTGGCAGCGCCCGCACTTGGTGTCCAAGCCCACGGTTCAGTGGCAGAGCGCGTGCCTTGCATGCGAAAGCTCCTGCCTGTGGGGTCTCCCGTTTAAAAAATGGAGTGGGGCAGGGAAAGGAGGGGAGCCGGACGGGTCACGCGGCACCATTTGTGGCAGGGTCCTTGCGTGGCCTTTTGGCAGGCTGCGAGAGCTGCTGAGCGATGCACTTCGGTGGGCGACCGAATCCAGAGCAGGTGGCAGGGAAGTGGCCTGTTGAATTTGGGTTCCTAACGCCTCTGCTTGGGCCAGGCCTTCTCTTCGTCCTGGCTGCTCTGCTGCGCTGTCCCGGGATGCCTGCTGAACTTCGTATACTATTTCATGCCGTTGCTGAAGCAGGATCAGGCCCACAGAAGCCAGTGCTTTAATACAGTGTTTTGGTTTCGAAGGTGCTGCGGGATGCTTGGTTCTTTCCAGCCGCCGGCTGTGGCAGGGACCCCCTTGGGAAGGGTCACTTCTTCTGGGCCAGCCTTCCCCCCACCCCCAGAATGCTCGTGAACCACGGGCACACTTTCAGACGACCCCATTACCCTGCCCCATGTGCAGGGAATTTTTCACAGGGGTTGCCCAGATGTTGTCTTCCGTTCATAATTCTCCTGTGCTTCCCCCACCCTGCCGCTTCTGCCTTTCCTCTGACTGTGGAGAATCCATTAAGGAGCAAAATGCATTCTGCTTGGTAGCATCGGGAGCCCCCTCCACCCCCCCTTTAAGAATTCCCGGCCTCCCTCCAGCAGGATTGCAGTCCCCACGGCCTCTCTCTTTTCGCAGACTCCTCCTCCAGCGGGACTACAGCTTCCTGAGGGACATCAACCTCTGGCCCCCCTTCGTCATCATCGGCGTCTACTTCTCCACTCTCTCGGCCGCCATGAGCAACCTGATTGGGGCCTCCCGGATCCTCTACGCCTTGGCCAAGGATGACCTTTTCGGTGAGTGGCCCTCGGCGGCCTGTGCTAGCTCCTTCCACCCCTGCCGTGGGCTCCAGGGGCAATTAGCTGTGGGAGCCTGAAGGCAGATCTAGTACTGTGACGGGCGGGGGCGGTAGCGCCACCCCTGTGCATCAGAGGGCAGTGGCCGGCTTTCCACCAAATGTGGCCTGTGGCCCAAGTTGTAATCATTCTACCCAACCGTGAGTTGAGTGTGAAAGTGCAGCATCAGGGACTGGACCCAAAATGCCGAGTTTGCAGCTTAGTTAAAAAAAAAAAAAAAAAGGCAGGTTTCTAGTCCTCTTGAGTGCAAAGAGAAGCTTGGAAGCAGGAACCTAGTAAAGCTTGCTGTAGCCATGTGCAGTGCAGAAGGACTAATGCTGGCCTACTCCACAGGGGTGTTGTAAGGATTTGAAAATCCCTTTGAATACTCTGAAGCACTGAATAAATGCTTAAGGATTGTGATTAACTGGGAAATATTGGAAAGTATGTGAGAAAGGAAATGCTTGTACCTCCACGCAATTCCTTGGGATAATAATAATAAAATCCATCCTGGTAATACTGACTTCAACAGCCACTTCAAAATCTTCTCAGCAAAACAAAGTTTTGCTTTTTTCAGGTGACCGTTTTAAATCTGTGCACCTTCCTCTGTGTGGGATTTTGGTTTTTCAGGGCTGCTGTAAGATCTTGAGGCATTTCCTCCGTGCCCTGCAGAATCCATGCAGCTGCCTTGCCCTGAGCTGGGCTCTTGGCCTACCTGGATCAGAATTGTCTGCCTGAATTTGATGTTCAGGGTCAGTTAGTCTAGCTCAGATCCCTCTTTTTAAGCCAGAGAGACCAGGGGTGGAAACGGGGCTTTTGCATGCGGAGTTTGGCCTCTGCAATGAATTCGCCATCCTTGTCCCAGCCAGACCATTCTCTCCCTTTCTTTTTGATCTCAAGTCTCGTCACAAGGCCCAAGATTGTACGTCAGTGAACTCCTCCACCATCTCCATCTCTGTCCATGGGCACCGTCCAGGGTGCCACACAATTGCCTCCTCTCTCTTAACGGTACCCCTCTTCCCACCCCAATTCCCTGATATTTCAGGAGAGACCTTTCTGAGGCAGTCAGTCGGACGTCTGATGCAGAGCCTGTATCCCGCATCCCGTGTTCTGCTTGGCACTGTCTGTCCCATCTTCAGTGACTTCTCTGCTCCAGCATTTGGCCGTCCTTTCAAGTCCTCTGTTTCCTGGCGGGCTGCCTGGGCTCTCCGGCGTTACATAGGAAGCAGAGAACTGCTTGTGCCCTCGCTTGGCAGCGGCTGCCACTAAAACTCTGGTCCTGAGCCGACACACAGGCCTCTGGAAGCTACCAGAGCAGGCGTGGGCAAGTTGGAAGTCCCCGGGGGCCACTTTCAACCCGCTGGGGGCCACACCTCTTTTGACCTAGTGCTCTCTCACTCATATGCACTCATGTGTACAAATACACACGTGCTTCCTCCCCCCCGCCCGCCCGCCCCCATTCCAGCCACTTGGCTCATGATCTCTGGACACTCAGGGGCCTGCAGTCACGATCCCAGTGTCTGGCATCCAGGCACTGCAGGGCCCGGCATGCTTGGGTTTCTTCTGCCCATGGGGCAAACCTCTTTCCCACTGCCCCTTTGACCCCTCTTCTTGGCAAACCTTTCCAAGCTCAGAAATGACGCTCTTCAGGGAGGGTGAAGGGCCACAATGCTAGGATGCTGCCTTCCATAGCTGAGTCAGACCCCTGAGCGCAACCAGCCCAGTATTGCCAGCACGGGCTGGCAGCAGCTCTCCAGGTTTTCAGGAAGGAGTCTTCCCAACACCCTCTGGGGATGCTGCTGGCTGAGCCGGAGACCCTCGATGTGCAGGGCAGCAGCATGTCGTCGTAGCGAGCGTGGCTTTCCACCACTCGCCAGATGAAGCAGCACCTCCTTTCATTTCGCCTCCGTTGCTGCTTTCGAATTATCCCTCCGCCACTTCTCATCTCGCTCCTGTACGCATCCCACCGTTCCCCATTCCCCCTCCTTTCCGTGTTGCCGGACGGAGAGGTCCTTAGCGCTGCCGATCAAAATTCCCCTGCTCAATATTTTCATCCTTAACTGATCTTTTTTCCTGGCTTAAAAGAGAGAAGCAGCAGTGGGAAAATACAGGAGTTACAAGCAGAGGAAGACATTTCTCCCGTATCCTCAGATGCGTCTCATGCTCTCACAGAGCACTGCTCTGGCAGCCCATTCCGCACGTCTGAATTAAATGGGCCCGGTGCCACCAGAGAGCCACAACCCTGCTTCTGCCTTTCAGCCGTTTTACTGGGGCCACGACCCACGTTTAGGGAGTCCCTTTGCTCCTTGTTTGAGAGGTTCTTGGCTCTCCTTACGAAAGTATTGCCCATCAGTGGGTTTGGGGATTTTCTTCAGCGTCGTGACTGTTTATGAACATACAGCTTTGCCAGTCCGATAGAGAACTTTGGCGACTGGGTGGTATAGAAAGGAACTAAATGTATGGAACAAGATAGAAAACAGATTGAATTCTCTGGGTGGTTGCAGCCCAGCTGCTGGCAGAGCTGATGAAGCTGCAAGGGTGCAGATCAGATGCTGCAGAGTGAGGAATCAGGCATTTTAAGAATTTCTAGCCTGCCCTTCATCGTAATGGATTCCAGGAACACTAGTAACACAATAAAAGAAGGCAATGCAGCCAAGCCCGTCATTCCTGTTACAGCAATACGACGGGGGGGGGGGGTGTTGTGGGGGGAGGTTATAAAACCATAACACTCTTATGTAGATAGAAGCAGGAAAATCTGGATCTTCAGTCGACTAAAAATGCCATGACTTAGTATCAAAAGCACTGTGAAGTGAGCATAAGCTGAAAACTTTCGGGGAACTTGCCCCAGAGTTGGGGTACCACCACCAAAAAGGACATGTACTAAGCACACCCCCAAGTGTCACTACTCGGAGAAAGGTTCCCCTGGAAGATCATAGTGCACAGGTGGTGGGGGGGTATGATAAGAGCCCCTTGAAGCCGCTGGAGCCAAGCTGCAAACAGTTCTCATTTGGATTTACTTCCCCCCAGCTAATTAAATGACCCCCCAATCAGCCTTCGCCAACCTGGTGACCTCCAGAGGATTTGGCGTGCTGGCTGAGTATGGTGCGAGTGGTGGTCCAATTCATCCGGAGGATGCCCATTTGGAGAAAGCAGCCACAGTCGATTGAAGGATTTCATTAAAGCTCCAACGGAGCAGAAACAAAAGTTTGTGTGTGAAAAGGCATGTAATACGGGGAATGCGCCATCCCGCAGTCCCAGGACTCGTCTCATCTGCTGTGTTTCTCTCTCTCTCTCTCTCTCTCTCTCTCTTCACTGTTCCCTTCCCAAAGGCAAAGTTCTGGCCCCAGCAAAGCGGACGTCCCGCGCTGGGAACCCCTGGGCGGCGGTGGTCTTCTCCTGGTTGCTCGTGCAGGTGAGTTTGGCCGTTCCTCTGCTACTCTTTCCAAGGCTGCAGTTTCATGCCCCATCATGGGGTTTGTGTCTGCCTTGTCAGCACCGGGAGGGTGGGCAGCTCCAAACCACCTGCTGGCAATACTGGTCCCAGTGGGGTGGGACCAGAACCCAGGGGAAAGTGCTGGGCGGATTTGGCTGTGGGGCAGGACAAGGCCAGTACGTTGGGCCAATGTAGGTTCTGTCTCAGGGTCTGGAACCGTTTCTAGGCAGACCAAGCCAGGGAAGGTAGGCTTTCAGTAGTGCAAGACACGGTGATGACTAGCCACTTGGATGGCATTAAAAAAGGATCAGACCCATGCAGAGAAGTGAAGGCAGTGATGGCTACATATGCTTCGGTATACAGCTTGCTGGGGAACATGGGAGGGTTGTGTGCTCCTGTGCAGCCTGGGAGTTGGTTGGCTGCTGGGCAAAGGGAATGCTGGTCTAAAAAAGGCCCTGGTGGAATCCCACAGGGCTCTTCCGAAGTCCTCCCAGGGCCTCCCCCACCCCAGTTCAAGACCTCCAGAGGCATGGCTCACGTAGGCGCTACGCCCAGAGGGACATAAGTGGGAGTCCCGAGCCTCAGGCCTGCAGGCCACATCCAGATGCCCAGGCCATCCAGCCCTGCCCCCGCTGGCCCAGGATGGCCACGCCCCTTTCCTTGGCTCCACCCCTTCCCCCCATTTTGGCTCATTTGGTAGTTTCCTGGCAGGAAACCCAGGCTTTTGCCAGGTCGAAATGCCTCCCCTAAGGGCTTCGGCAAGGCACTAAAAGCGGTAAGTGAAAATCCACTGATGCCTTTGGGACGTTGGCCCACCCAACTCTGCAAAGGCTCCATTGCGAGCTGCTCCGACGCTGAATTCTGCCTTCCGGCTGGAAGAGGGTCCCCACCCTGGTGCAGAGGCCCCGGAGAGGTTGGGTTTGGATGACGAAGTAATTCCAGACTCCCGGCTCCTGCTGATCGCGGCATTTTCGTTACATCTGCTGTGTTCCTGCTGCCATTAGAGCCGGGATGGCTTCTCTTGTCTTGTCTTTAAAATAATGGCTTGATTTCCTTCTTATCGGCATATGCTTTATGTTGTCATTAGCTGCCTTGAGGGCCCAATTTTGTTCAAAGGGCTACTTGGATTATTTTGGAAATGCACAAATGAATATAAATGTTTTTGAGAGGCGGGATGGGAGGTTTAGGCTTGATCTAATGAGCTGTGGAGGGCGAGGAAGGAGAAAGGAATGGTGCCCGGGGTGTGGGCACGTGGAGGCCCGGCTGGCTGAGGAGAGCCGGGCCAGCCTTCTCCAGCCCGGTCCCTGCCAAATGTGCTGGGGCGCAGCTCACAGGTCCCCCCCTCCACCCATGCTGGCCTGGCTGGGGGATTCTGGGAGTTTCAGCCCAACGCATCTGGACTGGAGGATTCTGGGAGCTCCAGTCCAGCAAATCACCATGTGCCCTCTCACATCTGAGGTCAGGGAGCGAGACCTGCAGATACTGCAGATAGTTCCCTTTGGAATCTGAAGCCTGGCAAAGGAGCACATCTGGCGGAGGGCTTTGAAAGCAGCTGGATCAATAGAATATTCCTTTCTGCACTTATTTCATGAATACCCGAAGTTAATATGCAGCTCCCAGGTGGTCTCCCCTCCAGCAGGGACCAGCCTCAGGCTGGTTCAGCCTCAGCCTTCAGGCCGCCTCACACGCCTTCAGGCCATGCCCTGGGTTTTGGGTACAGGGGGAGGCGCTCTGCACGCGATATGGCAGGGCAGGCAAGGACTGCGTGGGGAGGAGCTGAGCACTCAGCCAGGCCGCCGTGGGAGTCAGCTTGGTCACCAGGAACCGAGAGCCTCTGGGCAAGAGCGTTTCTGAGATCACTCTGTGAACCAAGGAAGAGAGAAGCCCCTTCCACCCTTTCCCTTCGTGATCCCCCAAAGGCTCGGGCAGCTGAAGGCAAAATTACCGCCATTGCTGGGTTGGGCCACAGGGAGCGTTGCGCAGTGCCCAGGAGGGAAACTGCCGCCTCTGGGACCAAATAGAGCCAAGAGTGTCGGTGAGGTTGTGATTTAGGAAAGGGCCAAGCTCGGCAAGGATGGGGACCCCTTGGCATTGGTGGGGGCCAGCCCTGGGCCTCCCCTGCCCCCAAATGCAGTCCCGCCAGGCTCTGCAACCCTGGTGCCGAGCACCTCGCATGGCGTATCTAGCATCGTTACCTTTTGGAGCCACCTGCAGTCAAAACAGGCTCGTTAATGGATTCCCCCGCTTGACTTTGCGCAGGTGCGATGTCAATAGAGCAGCCCGTCCTAAACTAGGCGAGATTGAGACACGCAGCTTTGTCCCACCTGGCTGTGGTCCAAGGCACCTGGAGTGAGCCAGGTGGGGCAAAGCTGGAGGATGGAGCCCGACCCTCTCCCAAAAGGTCAGGTAACCAAACGAGGCCTGATTTCCCAGCTTTTCTGCATCATCCCCCGCCTGATTCTAAATTGTAAGATGGGTCTCCAAAAACAGTGACCGGCCAGTAATTTGTGCAAGTTTAAGCTGCAATGTACTGGCGTTTAAGCCCTACTACTTTCAACTTCCCCCCCACCAATTGTCCCTCAGTGCTGGGAAGCAGCCCCCCAAAGTGCTTCTGAAATGGAACTTGGCCCATGGGCTGAAGGAGGTGCAGCACCCTGGATCAGGCAGTGCTTAGATGGAGCCGAGGTCCGACTCCCCGTACAGCTTCTCCGTAGGACTCCTTCTTGCCTTGTGCTTAGCAACAGGAGTCTGTTTTTATAAAAAGTAGATGTCTGTTCAGCCTGGAAAGCAAGCCCCTAAACAAAAGGAAAGCAACGCACATAAAACAGAAATTAAAAAAGCAACCACAATTAAAACACAATAAAACCGAGCACAGAGTAAAATGACAACATAATCAGAAAGGGAAGGACAAAGGATTTTGCAGATGCCGTCAGGTGAAATACTGAAAAGAAAGTCTAAAGAGAATACCTGAAGCTTAAAAAAGGAGGAGTCCACCGCACTTCTTTAGGAATTGTGGCCCACGGAATTGCTTTACTGGTATTTTTATGCCATCCTTCCTCCAAGAGAAACATAGAAACATAGAAACAGAGCGAGTCAGAAGGGGTCTCCCAGGCCATCTAGTCTGACCCCTGGCTCCAGCCGGCTCTACTCACAACATGCCCACCATGTGCACGTCCAGCCTATCCTTGAACACCCATACTGATGGGGCCTCAACCACCTCCCGGGGAAGCCCATTCCACACCCTTGGGGTCCAGACTGCCAGGAAGTGCTTCCTGGCATCCAAATGGAACCTCGGCTCCCTGAGCTTCGCTCTGTTGGAGCGCATCCTGCCTTCCTCTGCAGGGGAGAACAGGTCTCTGCCCACCTCCGTGCGACACCCCCTCACATACCTGTATGGCGCCAACAGATCCCCTCTGAGTCTCCTCTTCTCCAGGCTGAAGAGACCCAGTTCCCTCAGTCTCGCCTCATATGGCCTCCCCTGCAAACCAGCCACCAACCTTGTGGCCCTACGCTGCACTGACTCCAACCTGGCTATATCCCTCCCGTAATGAGGGGCCCAAAACTGAGCACAATACTCCAGTTGCGGGCGCACCAGAGTCGTACAGAGTGGTAGTAACACCTCTCTCAATCTAGAAGCCACACTTCTGGCTATGCAACCAAGGGTGGCATTCGCCCTCTTGGCCACCGCATCACATGGCTGGCTCACGTTTAGCCTGCAGTCGACCAGCACCCCGAGGTCCCTTTCACAAGTGCTGCTCTCCAGCCACTTGTCCCCTAACCTGTACTTATGACAGCTATTCCCATGCCCCAAGTGCAAGACCTTGCACTTATCCACATTGAACGCCATCCTGTTGTCTCCTGCCCACTTCCTGCCCAGCACCAAGGAGGGTTGGGATGACAACTGCGGTCTCCCCTCCACTGCCTTACCTTCACAATAAGCCTGTGAGGTAGGCCGGGGTGTGAAAAGGGGACCGAGAGGCTACGATCTGCTTCACAGCGGAGCAAGAATCTGATTGCAGCTCTGCTCGGCCAGTGCTGGCCCTCTAGCACCTGGCTCGCTCTCGGCCCTGCAGGTCGCCAGCTCCGGACAGCTGCTCCCGGTTCAGGAGCGCAGCTGGGGGAAGGGGCTTCCGGCGGCAGGAGCAGTGAAACAGAGCGCGACGGCACTCGCCCAACGTGAGATCCGTATCAAGTGCTGCCAGAGGCATCCCAGGTGCATTAAACAATTGCTCTGATGCCGTGTGCAAATGTATCAAAGCAGAGATGCACCGCGCTGCCTCTCGCAGACGGATCGTGGCAAGGCCCCCCGGAGACTCCCATCAGCTAATCTGCAGGAGCCGCCACTCCCGCCCCCCCGGCCCCGCTTTCTCAGTGGCGTGAGCCGCTCCGCCAAATTGGACAAATACACATAATGCAAAAAAATTGCCCCATTAGTCTGCTAGGAACATTGCGTTGCACTCGGAAAGGGAGCGGGGAGGGGAGGGGAGGGGGGCCATTAGGTGCTCCAGGCCCAATTGCGGAGGGCTGCGCGGCCCCCGCTGTGTGAAGGCTGGGGAGGGCATTTGGCTTGCCGGTACGCATAAGCCCTGAGCCAGCCTTCCCAGCCGGCTCCTCGCAGGCGGCACAGAAGGAACATTCTTCCAAAATACTGCCCCAAGATGCAGTCGCCCCTCAGCCGATCCCTCTCGGCAGTGCCCACCTCTTCATTCCTTCCAGAGCCTTCTGTGCCTCGGTGGAGTTTGTAATTCGCCCAAGAACGGTTTTCAGTGTTGCGTTGAACAAGACCGCCTCTGAGCAGGTGCAAGCTGCACTTTCCACAAGGGAGAGGCGCCGGAGCCCACCCTGTGTGGACTGGGCGATGAAGGAACATGCCTTCCCCTTCAGACCGCCCCCCCCTCCTTTGTTCGTCATCGTGCCATTTAGGATGTGTGCGTTGTGGCTGCCGAGGGCAGTGGAAACCAGGGTTGTTGCTCTTGTCGCCAGGTTGCTGGTCCTCTCGCAAGAGGCAGGTGGAACCACCAGCCTGGGAGTAGGCAAGATGCCTCCACGACGGGGCTGGCCCACCCTGACTCGGATCCGCGACTGTTCCGGATTTGTTGTTGCAACAGCACCAAAGGCACTGGCTGTTTGCCAGTGCATCAAAAAAGCACGAGTCTTACTTTAAAATGAGGGCATTGCTTGGTTTTAAAGAACGCCTTTTTTCTGGCCTTGGGCTAGCAGCGGTCTGACAATGCCCCCCCCCACCTCTGCTGTCAAGCCCCCGACCTTTGGCTGCTCGTGTGCCTTCCTGGCTACATGCCCTGTCTGAACTACGCATGGTAGCCAGAAGTGGACCGGAGGTGGCCTGCTTGAGCGCCATGGCTGGGCGTGCATCGCATACCAGCCAGTCTGAGAACCGGGCGCCTCTGCAGGAGAAGTGTGGATGCTTTCTAACCCCGGGTGCAGTCTTCTCGAATCACCTGAACCGCAGTACCACGCTCTGGCCATCGGCAGCGGGGGCGCCAAGGTGCAGCAGAGAAGGGGGCTGCACTTTGTGGATGATCCTGAATCTGTCTTGGTCGCCTTTCTCAAATGCAAGCGCAGTCGGCCACTGAAGGCTGCCTGCTGGTGAGTTTGTGTTGCTGTTTGCAACCCTCCAACAATGCATGCCTTTTGCAATGTGTGTGCGAACAGGCTTTCACTGGTCTGTTCCCTGGTGTGTGGCAGCGATCTTTAGAATTTCCACGTGCAAAGAAAAAGCCAGACGTTTGTAAATGGGTGCCGGCTGAGCTGCGAGGGGCAACTGAAGGGACCTCACTGGGGCCGAGTTTTGGTGGCTTCCGTATCTCCAGGCGGGCACCTCATCTTGGCGGAACACAGCACGGACCGGAGGGGAAGCGTGGGGGCCCTCTCTCCTCTTGCTGTCCCCCCACTTGGGAACAGAGGATTTGCTCGCCCCCTCGGGCATCTTGCACCAGTTGCCTGCTGGGCGGGGGCAGCCCCCAGTGCGCTGTCCCAGCTTGGCCAAGGGGCCGCCAGTTGGAACAGTGCGGAGAGCGGGGGGCTCCGGAGGTTCGTCTAATTGACGCTCAGTGGGAGCCCCCGCCAGGCCTGGCCCCTGTCGCCGGGGCATCATACCATTCAGCAGTAGCTCTTTTACCTTGACGAGCAGCTAAATGAATTATAAATCAAAGGCAAGTGTCTGGGGAGGGGCGGGGGAGAGACTCCATTAGAGCGACCGAGCACGATCTCCGCTTGGCGTATGCTATTAACTCGCAACCAGCTAAAAACCCCCAATTGCTTAAATGGTCTGAATGATGCCAAACTCTTTGCTGAAGCCTTCCCCCTCCCCCGCCCCACAAAAAGGATTACGGATGGTTGGGCTCCCCTGGGAAGGCCACTCTGCTTTCGTGGGGGCCAGGGCTGGTGGGGGGGGTCTGCACCGCTGGCGCATGCTGGGATTTGGCCCAAGTGGGAGGCTCGGCAGCGTCCAGGACACTGCCGTGCATGCAGCCTCCAGTTCCATCCGTGGCGTCTCTGCGTAAAAGGATCTCGCCTGGCACAGCCGGGGGAGGCCTTGCGGGGCAGGAGCATCTGCCATTTGAGAGCCTGCCCCTGGTGCCCAGAGAGGAAGGACCCCCCCCCCATGTCGAACGCAGAAGCAACATCCCTCTTCCGTGCAAGCTGCAGCCATCTTTTGGATCCGCTCTGGAATGCCAGGCTGAGCAAAGGAGGAAGCCCATGAATGCCTGGATGGACGGATTCCAGCCCTGCTTCTGGTCTTGGGCTGGGCAGAACCCGTAATCGTGGCTCTCATTGGCTGGAAACCCGCAGAAATGGGATGTATTAACAGAAGTATTATTTCCAAATAACGTTGTAGTTCCTCTATACTCCTCACTAGTCGGACCTCACCTGGAATCCTGTGTCCAGTTCTGGGCACCAAAATTTAAGAAAGACACAGGTAAATTAGAAAGGGTCCAGAGGAGGGCAACAAAAATGATCCAGGGTTTGGAAACACTGCCCTGTGACGAGAGACTGAGGGAACTGGGCATGTTCAGCCTTGAGAAGAGAAGACTGAGGGGGGACATGAGATCCCTGTATAAGCACCTCAAAGGCTGCCACAAAGCGGAAGGTCAAGATGTCTTCTCGCTGATGCCAGAGTGCAAGACACGGAATAATCAGTTCAAGTTGTGACAACCCAGATTCAGCCTCGACCTCAGGAAAAGCTTCCCCACTCTCAGCAATACGACAGTGGAACCAGCTGCCGGGAGAGGTGGTGGAGACGTTCAAGAAGAAACTGGACAGCCATCTGAGTGGGAGGGCGTAACGTGGACCCAATGGCCTTCATGGCCCCTTCCAACTCCACCATTCGGTGATTCTGTGAAATGTGGGTCCCTCTTTGGCTACCCCATGCACTGGATAAAAGCGAGTATCTACCTTCTCCTGAGCAACGGCTCTTGTGAGCACTTCCTTGGTTTATAAATGGACTGCTTAGCAAGCCTCTCTGGTGCCTTTCAGGCATCCGCGGAAGCTGCTGCATCCTCCAGCGTGGCTTAAAGCCGGCTTTCTGGCCCAGACCAAGCCGGGACTGTTGCGTGGGTATTGCATCATCATCATTACGACATCACGTTGCGCCCTTCCATTTTCCTCTCACAAGGACCCCAAGGCAGCTTACAAGAGCCTTTTCCTCTGCATTTCATTTGCGCAACAACCCTGTGAGGTAGTTTAGGCTGAGAGAGAGTGACTGGTCCAAAGGCACCCAGTGAACAGGGGCCAGAATCCGAATCTCCTCGGTCCCAGCCCAGCACGTGTAGCTACAGCACTGTACCAGCTGGGAGCAGGGGGTTGATCCCCCGAGGGAGACCCTACAATTAGGCCCATTTTGGCCCTTCTCCAGCCATGCAGGATCCATTCGCACTGAAGCACCCCTCCTGAGGCTGGGGGGCCCCCCGAAGCCCCATGCAGCCCGCTCTCCTCCGCACGGACCTTTGCGCAATGGCTGGAGGGACTGGCTGTCCAGCCACGTTGAGAAGGAAGTTGATCGACTGAGCGTGCCAAGGATGATGCAGGATCTGGCAGCCGACTCCTGCTGGGAGGGGTTGAAAGGGCTGGCTGAGCTGAGCCCGAAGAAGGGAAACTGTTGGGCAGCCATGATGGTTAGGGGAGGAGGGGGCCCTGCAAAGAGCTGAAAGGCGGTGATGCAGGCAAACTCTCTCGGTGCTGCTTCCTGCACCGGACGGCGAGCGGCAGGTGGAAATTGCAAGGAAGCGGAGTTTGGTTAAACGTAAAAAGAGAGGCCCCCAAGGTGAAGGCAGCGCAGAACGGAAGCAGGGTGGCTGCCTGCAGGGATGCTGGGTTGCATCTGGCATGGGCCAGCCTTCCTGCCTAAGAAAGAGCACGTGTGTTTTTGTGGGAAGGAGCGAGGGAGTCACTGTCAGATTTGGGAAGGCAGACAAGGGAACCGTTCTAGCTGGCCTGAGCTGCCTGACAGGGCAGGAGGGATAGGAAACATCGGGGAGACACCTGCAAGCTTTCCTAGAGAATCCTCCGTCCTGCTGGACCACCTTCTCGCCTTCCGCTCCCACGGTTGCTGCTCAAACGGTCTCTCTCTCTCGAGAGCACCTGAACTCCCTCCCGTGTGCTCTCAGCTGCAACGGCTTGTGCTGTTCCCGGAATGTCTTGCTGCCCAGGGAAGTGGAGAACAATGTGATTGCCAGTTGCCAAGGCGTCTTCTCTCTCGCCGTGCTCCGCTCCTTCCCTCCTCGAGCGGTTTCCTGGATGTGCTCCATCTCTGGCCATTCAGGCTCAAATGGTGAGCAAGAATTCGCTGGGAGGAATGCTCGCGAGGTCGAAGAGAAGCCTCTCCGTCCATCTCACTTGCTGCATGGGGACTTTGCTGAGGCAGAGGCAGCTCTCAGTTTTCTAGGGCCAAAGGAGGCTTCCCATGAAAACCACGGCACTCGGGATGACATGGCACTCCCAGAAACAGCATCAAGGGAATAGCAGCTGCTGGAACGGAGAGAGGGCGTTGCGGCCAGGATCGGGGCCCTGGCACGTGGCGCTGGGCACCTGGCCCTTTCGGCATTGCTGTCTGGACAACAGTTGCTTGGCCACCAAGAGGCAGCTGGGCACGAGATGAAAGTTTCCACTGGAAACTGGTGGTTTCTTGTCCCTAAAAGGCAGGTTGCAGTCCCGGCCCTCAGCAGCTGCTGCTTCGGGTTCCTTGTAAGGTTGCAGGTCTTTTGTCCAGGCTGCCCACAGAAGTCCGTCCCCAGCAGCCCAGCAGAGCCAACGCAAATGATATAGTCAATGGCTGCTTGTTTGAAAGGATGGGTATGAACTGGTCCTGTACAGATGTGTGTGTTCTTGCGGGCATGTACCTTTTTGTACAGCTCCTGGCAGATTCCCTTGCTGTGTGCACGGTCGTTTCTCTGCCGCATAGCAGAAGCCTCAGCTTCCTCCACCAGCCACCCCGTTCCTCTGCCCTTTTCTTTGGCAGGTTCCTTAGCAGTCCGTGCTTGAGGCAGCGCGTGGAGGTCTTCCAGGTGTTCTGGGCTTCTGCATGCGTCAGCCCCAGCCAGCATGGCCACTGGTCAGAAATACGGGGTGCTGCAGCCCAGCCCATCTTGAGAAGCTTGGCTCAGACTCCCCCAGCGGCCCTGCCTTGCGGGGGTTTCCATGGGGCGGCGGGAGGTTGCTCTGGCATGAGATGCTGGGGCTGAGCAGGTCCGGCTTCCTGGCAAAGGAGAGCCGCCTTTGTTATGCCAGGGGCCCCAGTGCGGTTCCTTGAGTGGGGTGGCCAGCACGTTCCCCTTCCGGCACAGCAGAGCTGGAAATTCCCTACCTCAGGAATGCTAAGCTCAGGGCAACCTGGAGGCTGCAGGGCTTTGCATTCTGGGAAACCGGCTAGATACTGCAGGGCTTTGCATTCTGGGAAACCGGCTAGATACTGCAGGGCTTTGCATTGCACCGCAGAAATACGCTGATGGATGTCTGCGGTGAGCACAGGAAACTTACTTCTTTCCTCTGGGCTTAGAGTCCAGCAGGACTTCCAGTGCCCTCTGTTCTCTCTCACCCCAAATCTGCAGTATGGGACATAACAGGAATTACCTACTGCTGGTATTTATTTATTGAAAGTATTTTTATCCTGCTTCTCAGCCATAAAAGGCTCTAAGTCTGGCTTTTAATCTAGAGAAGGTAGTATCTATATTTTACCTTATAAGAAGACATGACACACAAGGAAAACAGGTGGGCAGGGAGAAGGAAAAAAATCAGTAGGATGTCCACAGGGCTGTCAGAATGGCACTCCTTCCCCAGGAACCTTGCAAGAAAGTGCACCTTGGTTTCTTGCTCCAATGCTGTGGAGGTGATTTTTGGAATCCGGATCAGCTGAGGTGCTCGGTCTTGGCACGATCTGTCCGGATCCTTACCTCCTCAACCAGCACACAGATCACAACCACACACCACACAATCACAGGCAGATTTTGCACACTGCCTGATGTTAAGACAAAGTTACTTATTCAGAGAACAGAATGACAAGGAGCATTTTGAAATGAAATGTGTTCATATTTCAATATGAGGTTTTATGCAGGGTTTCCTTTTGGAAAAAGAAGCAGATTAATGCGGAGATGGGTGAGAACCAGCATTCAGAATTAGGATCAGTGTAGAAACAAGCAAAGCTTGAGCATCTTCTATTTCTAATTCTCCCCCACCCATGTCCCCCTCCATTCAGCTATTTCAATGGCTTTTTAGATTTTTATTATTTCTTTTTCATTTTTAAGAGGAACACGTTAGCCTTCTTTGAATGGGACCTGTTTTGCATGGCAGATTTTAAAGGCAGTCTTTTATGATATCTCCTATAATTGTTTTCGGATATCGGCTGAGTACAGTGTGTGTGTGGGGGGGGCTGTTCTTCAAATTGCCACTTGTTGATTTTTATATTTTTCTCTCCTAATATATGCAGCTCGAAAGCTGCCCATCGACTTAAGATTAAAGCAGAGCTGCAGCGGAGAGAGGAGAGCAGGGGGAGAGAGGAGAAAAACAGCCGTAACATTGAGACCCGACTGGTTTAAACATCAAGGACTAACGTATTTCCAGTTAGTCCTTCTCCGCTGCACGGAATTTTCCTCCTTTACAGGGAGGGCGAGGAACCTGGCGCTCGGGGGCCACAACTGGCCCCCTGGCTTGGCTCAGAGGGACGTGCCCCCTCCCCTGGCCCCGCCCCCTCCCCACAGCCTCCCATCATCTGGCGGCTCTGCAGCGGACGTGCCGCTTCGTCCCCTCCTAAGGCTTTGCTACTGAGAGTAAATCAGGACCCCAGTGTGGCCCCCGTGGGCACCTTTGCGTTCGCAGGCCTGTACAGTGGTGCTCGCAGGGGGGTCTCGGCATGGGGGGCAGCCCCATTTCTCCAGTGCACACAGTAATATGAAATGCATGCAAGATTCTGGCAGTCTCAACAACAGTGGACCAGACATCCAGTATGTTTCAGACAGATCCATGGAGGGGGAGGCTTTCCATGGCTACTAGCCTGGCTGGCCACGTGCTCCCTTCTTCATCAGAGGCGGCCCGCCTGCTTGCACCAGGGAGCCTGGGCAGGAGAAGGGCTTGCCCCCATCCTGCTGGAGGGATCCTATGGGCAGCTGCTTTGCCCCCGTTTGGCTGGAGTGCTGGACTGGACGGACCTTCGGTCTGATCCAGCCTGGCTTTTCCTGCTCTCTTTCCTACGCATCCGTTTGAAAGCGAAGGCTCTGGGCTAGCCGTTCCAGTGCTGAGAGTGTTGCAAGGTGCTCAGCCCATGGCTTCAGCCCTCCCAGACGGGAACAGCAGGCGTCCAGCCGCAAGAAAGCTGCAGAAATCTCTGTTCCCCTTCCAGCATGGAATCCCCCCTCCGCCCATGCCGGGGGCTGCTCCGCTGTTTGCGCAAGGGAAGACGCCCGCAGCGCCCTGTGCCGGGGGCTAATGCTGGTCTTGTATTTTCATTACCTGTTTATGCCCCCTCCTGGAAGCACTCGGGAAGCCTCAGCCTTGACTTGACAAGAGCTGAGCAGCGCTGTGAAGGAGGTCACCCCTTCATAGGCTCACCGTAAATCAGAGGTGATTTGCTGGCACGTCGCAACCTGTGTGGAAGGCCCCTTGAAGCCGGGAAAGCCGGAAGGGGTAAACGGTTTCTGCAAATGTTTCTGTGGGGAAATCCACAGGTCTTTGCCACGCAGCGCTCTCTCCCCAGCAGTCTCCCGTTCTCCATTACCTTTCTTGTCCTCTGCCCCTCGCAGCTGGTGCTGTTCTCCGGAAAGCTGAACACCATCGCCGCCGTGGTCACCATCTTTTTCCTGTTGGTCTATGCCACCGTGGATTTGGCCTGCCTGGCCCTCGAATGGGCGTCTGCCCCCAACTTCAGGTGTGTTGGGCACATGGGGGGGCCCGGGGAGGAATTACTGGTGCGATTGCTGCTCACAGCCCTTCGGATGAGCTGGACTGCAGCTCCTGCCCCCGAGGCCCTGCTGGCTTCAGGCAGTGGGAACTGTAGTCCATACATCTGCAAGGCACCAGGTTGGGGAGCACTGACGTCGGTATTCTTCAGTAGGTTGTGGGCTGGGGTCATTGAGTGCAGCTCGTGCATAAACGGAGCGAGGAAGGATTAAATCTATTAAGAGAACATGAGTATTTGGTCATTTTGATGTTAAACTTCTATTACCTTCACTCTGATTCAGTCTTCGCCCTCTTCTAAATGGTTGAAATGTCTTTCTTGAGGCTTGGTTATGGTTTGCAAGACCTTTCCAGTAGAGTATATGAGTATTTTTAAAACTGTTTGGTGCAAATTCATCCACAAGCCCCCAGATGTGTTGGACTGCAACCCCAGTTGTGCCCAATGGCTTGAAGAGATGGGAGTTGTAGTCCGGAAGGTCCCAGGGCTTCTTCTGGCATGTGTTTGGGGCTGTGTGCATAACCAAGGCAAGGGAGGATGAGCAGAGTTGGTTGAGGGAATGTGCGATATTTGGGGCTTTTTAGTCTTAAAAACTGCTTTCGTCACCCCAGCCCACCCATGGGTTCCCCCAGCAATTTATGGAATAGAGGGGGGCTTGGGTCCATGGACCAGTTTTGGACCTCTGGGATTCTCACACCCACTTTTCCATGAACACTGATTATCTGGCGATTTTCCAGGTCTCGCACCATTTCGCGCTCATTCTAAATGGTTGAAATGCTGCTTCTAAGGTTGGGCTCCTGGCAGAAGGGCTAAAATATGTGGATGCCCCTGGAAGGCAGCCGCCAAGAGCTTCTCCAGAGGAGGTGAAAGTGGTCCTCCACATACAAGCTGGTGGGAAAAAATACCATGCTGTAAAAAGATAAGCATGCAGCACAGTCCAGAAGACCTCTGCCGAAGCAGGAATTCCGTGCAACAGCACCGCCGTCATCCATTGGCTGGCTTTAAAAGGGAATTGGACAAATGTGTGGTGCTGTCAGCTCTCCGTGGCTTCTAGTCCTCCTGACGCCTCAGTAACAGAAGCAGTGTGCCTCGGCACACCAGTTGCTGGGGAGCATGGGTGGGCGGGAGGGTGCTGTGGCATGCAGGTCCTGCTGGTGGGATCCCGTGGGCAGCTGGGGGGGTGGATGAGATGGACCCCAGGTCTGACGCACCCAGGCTCGCCTGTGTTCCTGCGCTGCATGCGTGTGTGTTGCAAAATCTGGTCGTGAGCACCGCTGCCCCGCACCCCGTCTCCCAACGAATCGCCAGAAGAGGCTCCGTGCATTGCCTCCTCGAATGGCGGAGCTGCGGGGGCAGGACTCCAAGTTCAAGCATCCCTGAGGGGTGGCTCTTCAGCCGCATGGGAAAGCCTGTGGCCCCCTTGGATAATCAGCTCACAGCCATTTACTGAAACATACCGCTTCTTTCGTCGTGGGCAGCTTTCCACCCGAGCAGGAAGGTGCCCCCCGATCCTGTATCCATCCCCTGCCTGGGGTGATGCCAGCCCTGTGGCCATGCACCCCCCAATGCCCCCGCACCTTTCCCGTGATCTGCCCGCATGCCCAAAATGCATTTCCCATGGGGCTGGCAGGGATATGCCCCTTGGAAGCCCCTCGGGCCTTCCCATGTTCTGGGAGAGTTTGCCTGCCCAGGGACATGTGCCGGGCGCCTGGAGAGGGGAGGCTGAAGGGCTGGGAAGGGGCCGCCGCCTCCGTGTTTCGCTTGCAGGAACGCGTTTCGCTTGCAGGAACCGTCCTGCCCGGGCAGAGCAGCCCTGGGAATCCCCTCCCCCTCCGGCGGGCGGGCGGGCGGGGGGGCGAGTGTGTGCGGGGAGAAGGCCCTGGTGATCAATTTCTCCCCCCCAGCTAATCCCATCAAGCCGAGCACATCGGCCGTGTAATAAGCATTTATGATCCTGTTTAAAAAGCTTTTGCCCTTGAGCAAATACCGGTTTTAGCCAAGAAGGGGAAAGGGAAAGTGGGCGGGTGGGGGAGGAAAGACCCCGGCTGCATGCGGCTCTTTGCAGTCGATTTATGGGACTTGTCCTGCGCGGCTTCTCGGGGCGGAGTGCCAGCGGTTTTTATGGAGCACAGTTTACATTAGTGGTAATTAAACTGAAGGGAGCAGGAGCCGGTGGGGAGCGTGCGCGCGCGCCTGCAGTGGCATGCCTGGAACGGCTTGCTTCCTTCTGTGCGAGTGCAGCCGCCTCGTGCCGGCGGGGCCTGCAAGGAGGGAGACGAGATGCGAGATGCGTAACATCTGGAGAGCGGGAGAGCAAACTGCCCTGAAACGCCTGCTCTGCCCTGCGGATGGGCTCCGGGGAATAGTTTCTGTGGGGTTTCTGAGCCCGAGGAGGGAACAGCTTAGCTGCTAGCATCCTGGATCAGACCTCCTCCTACTGCCCCAGCAGGCCTCTTCCCCGTCCAACCTTTGCTAATATTCTTCTGCCATTTTGTCCTAGGGTGTAAGGGTGGCAGAATCATAGGATAACAGGAGTTGGAAGGGCCGGAAGGCCGTTGGGTTCAGCCCCCTGCTCTGCGCAGGATGCCAGTTACTCTAGCATTGTTCCGCCACCACTGCTGCCTCCTCCTCCCCCTTTTCCTCCCCCTATTATTCATTATTATTAATATTAACATTATGTCAGCAGCTGTCTAAAGTGTAAAGGAAAGGTTTGTTTGCTGGTGTGTTTGCATGTTCAGCAAAGTTGCAAAGCAGCATCACGTTAGAAGAGGATGCTTTTAAAAGCACCAGTTTTAGGAGGTCTGCTTGCAAAGGACTCACAGGTCGTTTGTCCCCGTCGTCCCCCCGTCCCCCCGCCACGTGCAGCTTTTCTTTCCCGGCCGGGGGCAAGCCGAGGGGGCAGCGGGGGCCCTGCCTGGGGGAACTCTGCTCCCTCTGCCCAGCAGCGCCGTGGTCCCCAGGTGGCGCGCTGAGCTCCGGAAGCTTCTCTGCAGCGTTTCCTCTTCTCTCCCACTCCCAAACACTTTCTTCTGATTTATGTGTTACTTATCCTGGAACAACTAGCATTCTTTCGCATGCTTGGTTGGCATGGCTTGAATGCCTTTTTAAACGTTCATTTTCCCACTGGAAAGATGAACTGGAGGTGAAGCTGTGCTGAGTTTCAGGGGAGCGGGGGCAGGCCCCCTCAGCTACTGTTTTTGAAAGATGGTTGCGGGGGTGGCGGGACATGATTTGGCTAAAACTAAGAGCATCGAGGGATTGTAGATTTCGTTAAAAGCGATGTCAGACCCTCCGTTCCCATAGATCAAGCTCTACAGTGAAACTTTTTCCAGTCTGTTTTGTCTAACTGTGGCCTCCTAAACTGTCAAAAGCCAGACTGGGGGCAGAGGCCGTAATCCTAGAACTGCCACGCTAGAACACATATTTTGGGCACAGCGAAGGAAAGCAGAAGACAACCACGCAAGGAAAAGTCACAGAATGGTAGAACAGTTGGTTTGGAAGGGGCCAGAAGGCCATCGGGTCCAGTCCCCTGCCATGGCAGGACACCAAGTTACACCATCCCGCTCAGATGACTGGCCAGACACTTTCTGGATGTCTCTAGTGTGAGAGAGCCCACACTTTTTACCTAGAGTGCCAGTCGTGCAGGTAAAAAGCGGGTTCGCAGGTGTACCTAGGAAGAGCAGGTCACGGTGATGAGAGGGCACTCGGCCTCTGCCTTTCTGTGTGCAGAGAGAAGGACTCCCTACTCAGTTTTGCAGAAAGCCTGCCTTTGTGCAGCACTGATCATTGGGCAGAGGCTGGAAAAGAGGCAGGTGAGCTTGCGAGACCCTGTGCAGGCTGGACTTGGCCGACGGACCAGCAGAAAGTTGACACTGGTTCAGAAGACTTCCGCTGTCAAGGTTGGGGAAAGTCTCTCTCCAAGCATGACCTTGGAGGGTCCCCACTATCCAAACCAGCAAGGACACTCCTGAGTCAATGGCCCAGTGCTCTGCCTCCGAGTACGGCAGGTTCTCATGCCCGTAATAATTCTAATCATCATTCTGTAACTGACACTTGATTTGTGTGCCTGCAGGTGAATATTTCCACAAAAAAGATGTGTTTGCATCATTGCAGTGAAATACCATAGGAGGCAAAGCTCTCATTTCAGTAGAAAAGATGTGGTCCCTTAAGTTTAATGTGTAAGTTTTATGATCTCTCTAAAGAGCTGCACCGATTGTCATCGTTGGATGCTTTCCTGGAAAGTGCCAGTCTCACGTTTGAAAAAAAATTCTGTGGGGAGGTGAATGAGGTCAGGATAGGGGTACGGGGAAGGCCCTTTTGAAGAACACACTTGGGACCGCCCAGGTAACAAGACCATGTCTAGGCCCCCAGAGCTCTGCTTTCTTTTTCCCCCTGGGAAGTGGCCACCCCCCCCCCCCCGGTGCTTTGTTGCCCCCCTTTCCCTCTGCTCCCTTCCTCCCTTGCACCTTAAAATGGCAAATCCATCCTCCATTTTCCCCTCTCTCTCCCCCCCACCCCCACTCCCTGCTTTTCCCTTCCTGCCACAGAGGTCTGAAATGAAAAGGGATTTTAATTACCTTTCAGCAAAAACAACAATTAGAGAAAATCACAGCTTGTGCTCTTCCCACCCCTGGCCAGCTAATCACACTCCAGTGCTGAGTGCAGCATAGGGGAGGGGGTGGAGGAAAGGGGGCTGAGGGAACAGGAAGCCATCGCACGCACGCCCCGCGCCCCCGCGGCACCAGCCGGTCCGTTGCCCCCAGACAGGTCCTTTCACCTGGCTGATCGGTTCCTCACACGCTCGCACACTCGCCCACATCCAACCTCGGTGCGCCTCGTTGTTCATGCTCAGCCACGAGAGCACGGCCCGCGCACGGTGGCGACTTTTCTGTCCTAACTGCCGCTTTTCTCTCTTCTCTGCTATTCATCCTGCCTCTGCCTACATGCTCGTTTTGTTCTGAGCCAAAAATAATGTAGATGGGGTGGACAGGTGGACTCGTTACTGAAAAGTCAAACGGGGTGCCTTCGAAGACTCCTTGTTCTTCCAAAATGCTCAGGTAGATTCCTCGCAGCCATAAACAGGCGTGTTGTGATGTTGACATTGTTGTGACGTGCCGTGAAGTCATCTCTGACTTACGGCCACCCATGATCGAGAGCCCTCCGGAAGGTCCTTTCTGGGACAGCCCCGTGCAACCCTTCCGAGTGGCTTCCATTCGGGGGTCCGTGCACCCGTCACTTGCTCGTTCTCGTCTTCTGCCTTTCCTGGCAGGGTTGTCTTCTCCAGGGAGTCCCGCCTTCTCACGATGTGCCTGAACTCCGGCAGCCTCCATTTCATTCCGTAGCACTCATTTCATCCAGTGATGTGCAAGTCCGACAGGAGACGGCATCACTTTCGGGCCTTTCTATGAGGAACCGTCTCCTACCAAGCTGGGCCTCCAGTCTGCTGAGCCCAGCACTGCGACCCAGGGGCCAATTTCCCAGAATCCCCCAGGGAGCGCACTCTTGTTACTGCTTTGCGCACAGGGGTAAAAGCCCAGTGGCGATCTGCGAGGGAGAGGCCAATGGGCCGTAGTTAATCTGAAGGCGAGTTCGGTGTGGCACTGTCGAGCCTTGGCAGTCGTTTGCCTCTAAAGTTTCGTAGCAAACAGCCCGTGTTTTTGCAGTTACACTACTGAATTTCGGGGTGGGGGGAGCACCGCGGTGCTGCGGGCGGCCCTCCAGGCCAAGCGGGGGCCGCACGTTGCCCTCTCCTAACCAGCCCCATCCTTGGAGCTCCTTCCCAATTCCCACTGCTTCTTCACCCAACCAGAGGTGCCACGGAGCACCCTCAAGACCCGCAGCCAAGGTGGGGCACTCTCCTCCCCTGCTCTGCTCACTCCGGCTCCCACCCATGTCTTAGCAGAGCAAGAGCGATCCCAAGATGGGGAGGGGCAGCAGAAATTCCGCACCTCCAGCTGTGCTCCAGGCAGCCCTGTCCTGATTTTGCCCCAGAACCTACAAGAGCCGTTGTAAATTCCCTTTTTGCAGACCGTGGCTTGGATGAGCTTTCTCTCTCACTCCCACTACTGGTAGATCTGATGTCCTGTTCCAAGAGATGGGGGAGCTGTAATTTACCAAGGTCAATCCCTTTTGTATTTTTTTTAAATAGTTGGATTCTGGCTTGTTTGCTGGCTTCCCATCTCTGATTCAAATCTGGGTGGTGCAAAGAAACTCGAGGCCAAATCGTTGCCCTCCAGTTTCCTGATCTATGCCCAACACTTCTGGGGGACCCCAAGTTGGGATGCAGGGTTCAGACGGTGAAGGGAGCATAGTCCAGGTCTGTGGGGCATCCAGGTAGGTGTCCAAAATGTGCCACTGACCAGCACAGGTGTGCCCTGCATCTCTTTCTGTGGGATTTATTGAATGTTGCAGCGAACAAGCAACACCACCCGAGTTGGGTCGAGCGAGACGGGTGTTCTTGAGTAGGTGCAGGGAAAGAGTTGAGGAGGAGAGTCCAAGGGAAACCGCCTTCCTTCTGCTTCTTCGCCTTCTTCTGTCACGTGGGAAGTCATGAAGGAATGAGAGGAGCCAAATGCACAGAGCACGGAAGAGCTTTCCTGTGCATGCGCAGGCGAAGCGCATTTTGTTTCGGAGCCATGAGGTGGGGCGCCAAGTGCGAGGCTCGGAGCAGTGTGGCCTGCAGGGGTTGCTCAGCCGAGCCCACTTCCTGCCCTTTGGTCAACGGGAGTAGCTGAGTTTTGCGCGTGTGGGAGAAAGGGAGGGGAATGTGCTGCGGGCGCAACCGGCCCTTCTCCAACCAGGTGCCCTTCGGCTGTGTCGGACTGCAGTTCCCATCCTCCCAGTGTGGTGTGCACTGAAGTCCAACCTATTCGGAGGCCCCCCAGTTGAGGAAGGGCTGCCAGTGGCTGCGCTGACCGAGGGCGATGGCGGTTGCAGCCCATCACAGTCCCCTCTGCAGATCCTCAGTCCCCCCTGCGTCCCCCCCCCCCCCCCCGGTGCCTTCTCCCTGGGTCCTGCTAGCCGCACATGATGGGATGCCAGGAGCTCGCTTTGTATCTGCACATAGATGCGAGCTGGCAGCCTGCCCACCATTACAGCATCTTGCGGAGTTGCCTGTGGAAGCTCAGTCCATCGTGGCCCTCCCCCCCCCCCTCACAGACCCCCCCCCTTGGTGGCAGCCAGACCCTCCCCGAGCATCAGGGGGCGGAGCAGGATAGCGTTTGCTTCTGGCGAGGACTTGGCGTGATCGCTGGCTTCAGATTTCATTTCCTTTGACAAAAAGATGGTGCTTTTAGTGGTCTGCTTTGGGATGGGCTGAGGCAGCTCCTGGCAGTTTCCGTTCTTGGTAGTCCCTTGGTGCCTTTGCTGAGCGCCCCTGAGGCCCCTCTCCGGGTCGCACGAGGGCTCCAGCCCTTTCCCTCTTCCTGAACTCCACTTTCCCTGAGGGTGTGCATGGGGCTTCTGGCAGGAAGGGAGTTCGAGCAGAATTCTGCTTCCACACACGTGGCTTGCAGGCTTTGTGTACTTTGCACAAAGAATTGTGTGCTTTGCGCATTTCGCACAAAGATGTACATACTCCGCATATTTTGTGCAAAGAATTACGTACTTTGACCATGTTGCACGGTGACTTAGGCACTTCGTATGCTTTGCACAAAGAAAGCACTCGAGTTCTTGCGCATTCGCGAACTTGCCCTCAGCTCAGCTCGCATCCTGGCCAGGACGGAGCATGGGAAAGAAGCCCAGCCAACGCAAGAGAGCCGGATTCTTCCCTAGCCCCATCCCCTCTTCCGTTTCTTGCTTGTGCCAGAGTGTGATGGAACCGTTGTGAATGGCTTTTCCGTGGCTCACGTGGGCACCCAGAAATTGTGCTATGCATCTTGTACATGTGTAAGAAGGGCCTTTGTGTTAAGACCCGGGCGCTTCTGGTCCAGACCCTGTTCACATAGTGGTGAGCCAGCTGCTTGTGGAGAAATCCACAAGGAGGGCAGAAGTGCCTGAGCAAATGAATCCATTGTCTGTTATTTGCTTCACAGCAAGCTCTCAAACAGGGCGCATTATTCCAATTTGTAGACAAAGAAAAAGGCTGGGAGAAGCTGAAAGGGGAAGCCTTGTCAAGCCGTCTGGTAAAAATTGCGGCTGGAGCGGAATTGGAAATCCAGTCTCAAAGATGCACTGTGGCATCGCAGTTAGTGCTGGACGAGGACACAGGAGACCCGTGTTCAAATCCCCACGGTGGGACTTGGGACCTGTCTCGGCCAAGCCTACCTCACAAGGCTATTATGAGGATGATCAGGAGGACCACACGTGCTGTTTTAGGTTCCTCGCAGAATTAAAAACAGCAAGGTATAGATGTCCAACGAAATCCAACAGTCAAAAGTCATGATTCTTCTGTCTCTATAAAGTTACACCGAAGCTGACAACCCCTCCCACCCCACCCAGCCAGTCCCTGGAGGTTGCTTTCCCACAGACCTTTGTGGCTCCCCAGAATTTCCCACAATCCCATGCACCACGTGTCGGTAGGCAGCCCTGTGATCCACTCAAGAGCAGGGGAGGCAGGGAAAGATCACACCGGTGGCTCCCAGGGCTGGGCGGGCCACACCGTCACATGCCCAGAGTTGTGCCCACACCCAGAGGTGCCCCCCGTAGCTTGGCTTGGCAGGGCTGCCAGATCTTCTAGGTCCGCTCCAGGGCATGCTGGAGGTCCCTCAGCTTGCTGCAGCCAGATGTCGGAGTGCCTCCCCTGCCTCCTCCATGCAAGGGGGTCTGTTTTTCGGCTGCTTTTGTCCTGGGGCGAGGGGATGCGGTCTCCGACAAAAGGGAGCGCATCAAATGTGTTTTGCAGCTGGAAACCAGGAAGACAAGCCCAGCGTGGATGGCCGTTAAATTGGATCTGGCCATCACCTGGTGCCTATTCATCTTCGGCAGATGTGCCTGAGCACCCAGCTCTGCTTTTGTTTCGTGGGGGGGAAGGAAGTCAGTCTTCCTGATTGACTGTGTTCTGCTGGCTCCTAATAAAGCAGTCGGGCAAAAGAAAATCTTAAATGCATTGTTTTTAACTCTGGGGATTTGGACGCAATCTTGAGATTTAAGTGTGGGGGGCTTGTGTTTTCCCTTCGCCTCGCTGTTTGTCATGTTTGACGGGGAGGGTGGCAGGCGGGGGGGATCCGTGCCTGGTGGCTCTTCCAGGACCAAGGCAGGCCTCGCTTCCCACACAGCACTGCCAGCCCCTTGCCCCACACCCTGGAACAGGGAGACCCATTCTCGTTGCCAAGTAAGCCGGAGCCATTATCCCAGCTGGATGCATTAGTGCTGAGAACCAGAGGGGTGTTTTTGGCTGGGGGGGTGGCGGGGGGAGACAATTTTGCTGCCTGAGATAGTAATTGAAGCCGTTCGGCCCAGCTAATGGCTGTTATGATTAAGTTCTATTATGGAGCCCGCGTGCAGGAGCGGGTGGGTGGCAGGTTTTGTTGGGAAACGCGACAAGGGAGGGGGGAATTGACAGTCTTTCAGATGGAGCGGCGGAGCCCGCTGTGGCTCGGCCACCCCCTCCCCAAAAGGATCTTAAGAGCAGCGCACATAATAGCCCGTGAGTGCTGGCAGAGAGCTGTTGCGGGAGGGGGTGGCGTGGGAGAGATTTTGCGGGGAGGCCGTGTCGCCCCTTCCCTTCGCCAAGGGCAGTGCGACCAGCCGGCGGCTTCTCTTCCCCTCTCTCTCAGCATCCCTTTCTCCCTCCTTTTTCCGCCACTGCTTTTTCCATGTTGCTGCTCCAGGGCCAAATTCCCGTTGGCGCGGTCTCAGCCCAGGGCCAAATTCCTTGTTGGAGAAGCTCTCAGGGACATGATGAGCGTACCTGGAAGCAGAAGGGATAAGGACCACAAGCACCAGCACGTTTTAACCTAAAGCCCTTATGGCCAGTAACCCAGGCATGGGAGAGGCATCTCACCCATTCAGAATGGGGCCGGAAGCTGCACACCCCCCCCCCCACCCAGCGAATTCCAAAAGATCCGTGTCAGGATACAAGCTTGGGCCAGCCAGATTGGACCCATAGGCATGGAGTTCCGCACCGCCATTTTGAATCTGCAGTGGATAGACGGTTGGACAGGGACTGAAAGATCAGGGTTCTCAGCCCCAGTTGGCCATGAAGCTCGTTGGGTCACACTGAGCCAGTCACTGACTCTCAGTCTAGCCTGCCTCACAGGAGTGTTGCTCTGAGGACGACAGGGAGAGCGGGAGGAGCAGGATTGTGGAAGCTGTTTTGGGTCCCTTGCGGAGAAAAGGTGGGGTATCACTGTAGTAAAACAAATTGGACTGAGAGATCCACGTCACCCTAAATGGAAACACATTGACCATTCTAGAGGAATAAAAACTATTGCTGGGTATTGAAAACTCGTTCCTGCTGTCTAGCCAAATGGTGGCCCAGGCCAGCTTCAGATGGGAGTCCTGAGCCCTTCGACAGCGGTGGGCCTCGGCTGGTTAAGTGGCCAGGAGGTCCAACGCGGTCGACAACAGGGCTTGGGTGTACCAGTGCTCCCAAGTGCTGTTTCTTTCCCCTCCCTACTGGGAGCTGCACCCCTTCCTGCCACCCCAAACTGCTCACCATTTTCACCACTAAAAAGTTGCAGTGTGACACCTGCGAAAAAAGCTACCTTTGAATTTTTCTTTGAAATAAGGGCGTCTTGCATCAAGCCTTTGAAATTTTCCTTTGAAATAAGGCTTCTGGAGATTGTGTTTTAGGGCAGAATTGCTCTCCTGGGAGGCTTCCAAAAGTGCAAATTTGCTTGGCTTTGTTTTGAAGCAAACTTTTTTTTTCTTTTTTGGCCACACTGCCAGAATTCGGTGGCAGTGGGACCAAACGAAGGCCAAGCCTCAAGTCGCCCACACCTAGTCTGAAATAAAGATGAAAGACTTCAGAGAAACCTGCGTGCCACTTCGTCATCTGTGGGTTCCTGGAAGAAACTGGTCGTGCAGGAGAGAAAGATGCTCCGGAAATCTCTCTCCTCGAGCTCATTCATGGGGGTAAACAAACAGAATCCTAGTAAGACCGCGGCATGTCTGGAATCCACATCTGGTCCTGGAACAGCTTCTTGGCCTTGTGCGCTTATCCATTTTTCCAGCTGTGAAGGTGACCCATCAGTCCACAGCTGGGAGGAGGTGTTTCTTCCCCTCAGCGTATGGCATAGGTGCGCTCCAATCCGTGGGCACCAGTGCCTCCTATAGGGGTAGGTGTGGGGCTGTTGGAAGGGGCCAGAAGAAGCTGGGAGGCGGTCACTCGCGCCAAGGTACCAGCTGGGCAGCCACACGTTAAAATCCCGAGCTGAATGTTCTGGGCTGAGACTTCGTGGATAGGGAGGGAATTGATGGGGCGTGTGGGAAAGACGGCAAGCTGGAGCGAAGGGGGCAGGAAAGACGGTGGCAGAGGGGAAAGGGATCCTGCTGCATTTGGACCAGGCCTTCCCAGAAGCCTTTGCAACGGTCCGCCACGGCTCGCCCCCGTGCAGAAACCGCTTGGCATTGTCTGATTCACGGCAGCCTCGGCCTGCCCGTATATTGGCAACATGGTGGATAATGAATTGTTTACGACCAGTAGTTCTGTTTTTCAATGAGCTGAAACGTGTCGGATAATAAGTTGTTTATAAGCCGTAAATCTCAGCTACCATAAACCCAAAGCGCATCGCTTAATGGTGAGTTGCCAGTTCTGCCCCCCTCCGGGCGGCGGGTCTCAAGCCCACCGTCTGATTGGACGCCGGGTCGATGGGAAGCGGGACGCGCCGCTCCCATTGGGCTGCCTGTGGATGATGGAGCCATGCACTCCGGCCCCGTTGGGCAGGGGACGGGGGATGAGTTGTGAGGGCCGTCCCCATTGGTTAGTAGATGGATGATGAGTTGTGAGCCGGCGTCCCGTTGGGTAATGAATTACTCGGAGACATATTTGCTCAGGAGAAGTAAATCTGTTTGGTACATTGTTGCCGAGTTGTGATTATATTGTAGCCACGCTCTGTAAATCAGGAGAAGTGCCTTGATATACGGCCCGGGAGCGGCTGCAGCACGACGGAACCGCGCGCCTCCGTGCCTCAGCGTCTGTGCCAGCGGGCTGGGGCGACGGGGAGGGTGCCGGGCGTGTCGACGCAGCCGGGGCGGCCGGCAGCTCCGGTCCCTGCCGCCTTGTCCTGGGCTCGCTTGGCTGCAGCCCCCGGGCTGCTTGCCCCTCAGCAGCACCCGGGACGCAGCCCAGCCTTGCTGGTGGCTGCCTGGTGGCAGGAGCGGCAATCGTTAACGCGATAAGCAGAGGCCTCAGTGCTTGGCTATAAAAAGCAAAGTCTGATTTCTGCACCGAACCATGCCTGAATTTGTGACTGGATCAAATTAAGTAAATTTACTCGTAATTTTTGCGTAATTGATTCTGCCTCTACTAGCCCTCGGGAAGGATTAAGGGACAGTGCTGACGAAGTCCTGCTTTGAGACACGCACATCAAGCTCTGGCTTTTGATACTGCCTGCACATGAATATCTCTAGTCATAAGGGCTAGAAACTTGTTGGTTTGAAAACACATGGAAAGCTCAGTTGTCTTGAAACTGAGTGCCCGGGTTCACTGGGCTTGTAGAAGCAGGTTGCTGTGGCTGTCTGGTCGCTCGCAGGGTGGTTGTTCTTGGCTGATGGGAAGAAAGCGACGTCCCCTGCAAAGCGAGGCGGGGAAGGAGAGAGTTGCAGCAACCTGCGATTGATTCAAGAGAGTCAGCACAGCAGTGAAATTCCCAGGAAGGCCCGTAGGCCGTTGCTTTTTCAGATCGATGCCCCGGAGTCAAGTTAACGATGTCAAAGTACATGCAGTGGGATCGGGTGCCACCTTGCACCCAGATGCTTGGTCCTGTGTGCCCTTTCTCTTCCTTTTAGAGCACAGAGCTCTTTGGCAAAAGGCACCTTGTTTCCGGCTTACAGCCAGGAAACTGACAGCCAAGTGAGAAGAAGTCCCTGAGCATGCACAGAGCTATTGGTTGAACCCACCCTGGAGACTGTTTCCGAGGACCCTCCTTTTCAGCAACCGTGGCCCCACTCCTCTGGGTGTGTGGAGACGGGCAAGTCTCCTAGACTGGGCCCTCTCTCCCAGCACCGCATCATGGACTCAAGGCTCGGGCCAGACTGCTCTTGCTCTCTCTCCTCCTAGCAGGTCCAAACCCTGTCAGTTCCCCAAGGACCCCCCGAGACGGCAGCCTGAGATAAGCTCTCCCCCCTCCGCCACCTTTGTGTCCACAGGCCTCCTTTTCCAGGCCTCTCAGTCCCCATCCAAAGAGTCAGTGCCACCTTGGCCTCGGAAGGCGCCACAGGAATACCTGCCTCTTTCATTCCCAGCACAGACTACGGAACGTGTTTCAGGAATGCTGACGTGCACATTTTACCGAGGCGGCCGTGACGTGCGCCTCCCTCCCTCCACATGGGAGTGGAAGTGCACATCGGTCCCCGTGAAAATGTGGCTCAAAGCGTCACAGGAGGGCGAAGCCAGAACCCACCCCGAGAAGCCGGCTCCGCCGTCAAACGGCTTCTGTCCCCGGGAAGTTCTGCCCAGTTGTTACTGGCATTCCTTTTCTCAGAATGTAAGCCCGTTGGGTTGTGTCCAGAGTCCGCCATCTTGCTGCTGCAGCCCCGTTCAGGTGCTACACCCCAAATGTGTTGGGGTGCAGTTCCCATCATTCCCAGCCAACATGGCCCAGTTCTGAGATGACTTGATGACACACAATGACAAAGACAGACCAAGGGATAGACTTCATACCAAGACCTTTTCCTGTGTTCCTGGAATGGAGCAGCTCTACAAGGAAGTGCAGAGCAAGCCAAGGGCGCTTGACCCATCCTGTCTCTCCTAGAGTGGGGGGCAGGCAACGCTGAGGGGCCCAGAATCCTGGCGACCACATTACCTTTGTGGGAGTCAGATGAAGATCCTTGGCTGGACCAAGAGCCACCAGGTGGAGGAGCAGCCGGCTTATTGCCAGCAGCACATCACGGAGGGTGAACGCTTCTCCTCCGGCCCCCAGACCTGGCTCTCTCCTAGTATTCTCCGTGTGGGGAAACTCTGGGCAGCCCTGAAGCGGAGAAAGGAAGTCTTTGATTGCGGAATCGAGGAGTGCGAGAAGTGGAGCAGGCCTCCGGGCAGGACGGTAGGGTGGGAGCTGACAGAGTGGCTTGTCGGGAGCTCAGAACTGCCACGGCTTTGTCGAACCTCCGTGTTGGTGCACCGTGTCCCCTGCACTCCGGATGCCGAGAACACGCAGCCGGTTGCCCTTGTGCTTCCTAGGACCCTTCCGCCCACGGGATGCTCTCGGAGACGGGCCAGCCACGTTAGGCAGGCCTTTGCGTTGATCCAGGCGAAGGCTCGGTGCTCCTGCTTCAGTACCCGGAAGGTGGCCATCCCCAGAAAGGTACCCCAGCCAAGCTCTAGGAGGATGCTCTCTGGGTGAGGCAAAGCGAGCTCGGAGTTGGCTGATTGGGTCTGCCACGGGGGGGAAAGCGCTTTAATGGCAACCAATACCTGTGTGAAGGAGGGCTAAGACGGCTCAGACTGGGAATTGAGCTTTTGATAAAGGCGCTTAAATAGAGTTCGCTTCCAGGGGAATAGAAGAGTTTGGTTTGTAAATGATCCGAGAAGCTGTTAACGGCCTCCGTGCTTGTACTCGCAGCGCTTCCCTTCCCCGTGTTTTTCCTGGTGTTAAATGAGCTTGGGAGCCACTTGCGGTCTTGGGGAGGGGCAGCTACACTTCCCCTGTTCAAAGCGCAAATCGGAATGGCACATTTCTCTGCTCCTCCAAAGCAGGTCACCGACTTTGGGCCCTTTTGCTCGTGACCCAAAGAGCTGAGCTTGTCCAGAGCCAACTGCAGGTTCTTATCCTCGGAGCTGGAGGGTTGTTTTTAAAATTCAGTGCATGGGAGGCACGGACTGGGATCAGGACCAAGCCCCTCAAACTGGGGGGTGTAATGCTCTCTCCTCAGGCTGTTTTCCTGGTATTAACGGTCACATATACAGCCCCTGCAGCTTTTTGTAGTTTTGAGCTGAGAGTTTTGCAAGAACTTTTCCATTACCTTTGTGTGCATGGGGCAGGAAGCATGATGGGAGCCAAACCTACTCCCTCCCCCCCCACACACACAGTGCCTAGACCTCTTCCAGGGGCCATTTTTTTCCCCAGAAGTCCCCATAAGAGAAATGCAAGCTCAGCCTCCCCAGCTTGAGGCCTGCCTGTTGTGGCAAACTACTACAATCTCCATCATCCCTTGGCTACTCCGGGTAAAATAAAGTAGGAAATCTAGTTCACAGATCTGCCATGGAGATGCCCAGGGACCTGGCCTGGTGTGCAGGAGATGGAGCTGAAAGTTCAAACTGGGGCGTGAACACCCCACCATGGCACAGTTGGTGGAACGGAAATGGCACCCGGCACTCTGTGGAGTAAGCAGTGGCAGAAGGCCAGGCGTCTGGTATTTCTTCCAGGCTTGGCCAGCTGAAAACCCTTGCTTTGCTTGCCAATAACATGGACTGATATTATCGCATCTTTTCTGCGCTGGAGAGAATCCTGAGATCAAACAGTCTGCAGAAATTCCGCCAGGAAGACTCGGTCCCATACTGAGACCCCGGGACTTCTGACTTCAGGCCTCTGATCAGGATGAGGCGTTTCAGGCCTGGGGGCCACGTCCAGCCATCTGGAGTTCCCCAGATGGTCATACTTCCTTCCCCTGCCCCACCTGCCAATTGCTTGCTGGTTTCTTAAGTTTGGTGCCTTCTTTTCTCACTCTGAATAGTTGAAATGCCTCATCTAAGCTCCGTTTCTTGCAGGATGAGCTTTACAATATACTGATTTTTGTGTTCGTTTTGTTTCTTTCTTTCCCCACCAGTCTTTTTGCCACTTGAGAATTTCTCTGAGTTTGTAAACAGCCCAGAGACCTTTAACTATTGGGCAGTACAGAAATAAAATAAATAGTATTAGATTTGGCCCGCTGGCCATCTCTTGACCTCCATAGTGCTGTTGCACATGCAGGGGAAATGCCGGCACGAGGCATTTTGAAAGATCCAAGGGCTCTCTTGCCAGTAGTTTAAAAAATCGACATTGCAGAACCAGAGTGGCAAAAATTCGGGAAGCACTTTTTTTCAAGCACTGTGGAGGAAAATAGCCTCAGAAGCAATGAACTGGAGTGCTCTGCATTTCTCCCTCGGCTCCCAGACAGGATATTCCAAGTCCTGATTTCTAAGTGGATGCTTAATTGATAATTACTCAGTTTACAAGTCCCTGTGACTAGCAGGGGGCGAAGGATTAGAACACATAGGGGTGAATTAGGAGGAGGAAAAGCCTGAACGGAAGGTCTCCAGGCAGGCACAGGGAAGAATAGAATATACCTGGGAATCAGCGGATTCATAGTTGGGAGGAAGGGAATTAAAATCCTGCAGCTGGGCTGTCCAGACTTGTTGCCCAATTGGCTAAAGTCACATATTTACATAATTTTGCATTATGGTGTGTTCTGTTAAGCGTTTCCGACTGTGACAAGCCAAGCACCCCTGCTCCGTCTGAGTAATTTTCCATACCTGAGACAGGTTCACCTGTAGTTCACCTGATCAGGAGAGAAATTGCAGCAATTGTAGATGGGCCCCAGTCAGAGTCAGATGGGTAAATTTTATCTCATTGCCCTGAACATTGAAATAGATGTCCAGAGCAATTTATGAGCGGTGGTCACTGAACACCTCGCGAGGCAGACAGCACGAAATTGGTACTAAAGGAAACAGATTTATTGCTCAGGCAACGTAAAAGTGTAAGATTATAGCACGATGAAGCAGATCACAAACATCCTGAAATGCACAATTTTTTGATTACTGGGGAGTATAATAGAAATAGCAGCGAGCATATTCTTAACAAAGGCAGAATTCAAGTCCTGCTCAATCTTAACAGCCAGCATCTAATTTTCCTGTTTGCCTCAATAGAAGGCATGGTTGACAGAACTGGCAGGGGACATCTTTGGTAGACTTCTCATCCTCCCAGGATCTCTCTGATCAACCAGCTTGAACTCTGTACTCTTCTACGGAACTCCAGCGCTAGATGTGCAAGCATCAATGCCCGTCGAAGCTCCTCTAGAGGCTTCTCTTTAACCCAGCCAAGTTTCAGGAGCCGCTAATCCTCCTCCAGTTAGGAGCATGTCAACCCCCTGTGGCCAGCTCCCTTGCTCCACATCCTCAAAGTGCCGCTCACAGTTCATATTAATCTTGCAGAACTGTGCAGGGGCTTTGCCCATTCGAAAAGGGCTGCCGTGGTGGGCATGGCCTGTCTCGAACCATGCACTTCCCAGAAGGCCGGTGGGCAAGATGCAAAGCCAGCTGACTTGTCCCTGCGCCTGATTGCAAGGCCATGGTGCAGTCTGAGCCCCTAAGGACACGCCTTCAGTTTCAGAGAAAGGCGGCATCGGAGGGCCCCTCTTCCCTTGGCAGCCTCCCAGTAAAAACTAGAAACAGAGCCATGAGAAGAAGAATCAGGAGGGGCCAGGAGGCTGGCAGGGACCCAAAGAGGGATCCATGGGCTCCCTGGTTCCCCTTGGAGCATGATGATTCCAGGGGACCTTTCCGCATCTTTTGAAGCTTCAGTCAAAATAATACCAGATTACAAGGACCACGAGTCCTGCCCCCCTGGCAAGCTGGTTCCTGTTCATGTGCTCCAGCAAAGTCTCCAGCCTGGACCATCTGCTGAGCAAGACTTGGGGACCTGTGTGGACACCCCAAGGACAGTGAGACTGAAGTTACCAAAGAGGGTGCCTGGGATTTCGGGCAGTGTCGCCCTCTAAGCAAAAGCAGTGAGAGCTCAGCATCGGTCTTTCCAGGGCCCGTTTCCAGCATCGATTAGCTCCCGCTAGACCAGAGCAAGCGTGAGAATAAAGACACTCCAGTCAAGAGCAATCCTGTCAGCAAAGGCTCAGTTTGCATCCTTCCCAGCTCTGTGCGTAGGAGAGTCGGGGGCAGACCTTCAAGGAACCATCATTCTGCTTCCTCATTTCATGATTTCCACATGCCAGGATCCCATAATGTCCTTTTTGGTGAAAGAGGAGAAAAAATGTTAAAAGGATACCCTTGAGCATGTACAGAGTGTGTTCTCTTCCAGCATTGAGCAACTGCATTTTGTTGCCAGAAACAAGCATGGACTGGGGTCCTAGATGGGCCTAATCCAGGCTATTTCCTCTTGTGTCGACACCTCCCTTGATAAGATTTTAAGAGCATAGCCGAAACCGTCTCTTGAAACTTCTAGCAAAACACCAAAATCTCACAGGGTCTGCTCCAGGTCTGAGGTGGCCCCGGCCACCGCGTCCTTTGACATGGGCTTACAGGTTCCGTCCTCTGAGCATAGTCACCCTAGGATTTTCCCATGATGCCTCAGGGAAATCCTACTTTGTCCAAGTCTCCTGGAGCATCAGGCCAGAAAGAGGACCCTGAGAAGGCCTCCGTGGAGCACCTTCGCCCTTGCCCGCAGACGGGCGTTGCTGGTGCAGCACAGCCGGCCTGTTCCTCAGTGGGAGCTGCAGTGTGGCTCCTTGTTTGTGTCAGCCTCCATGCCCGACACGGCTGTGGCATTCAGTTTGGAGCAAGTCTCGTCTGGTGAGATAGTTTGTAGTATTTTGGCCGATCTTTCAAAGAGATTGGGAAGTGCTGGGGCCGAGAGAGCGGAGCCGGTGGTGTGGTGGTACCAGTGTTTGCACGAACAACTGCCAGTTCTTTTCGCCTGCAGGAACACTGGTGCCCGCTGAGCTCGGCTGCCGCCCGTTCCCTGCAGTGGCATATTGTTCCTTCTTGTAAGGCCAAGTATTTTGGGGTGCCTTGCCTGGCATGGGCAGTGGAGGCCCCTTTGCTTTGCTGTACTCCTGGTTGTTGTCATGTGCCATCAAGTCACGTCCCTGCCCTATGAAGACGCTACAAGTGGAAGCCCTCCAAAACGCCCAGTCCACGTCAGCCTTCCTCGGCTCTTGTTCCAGTCCGTGGAATTCCAGTCCGTGGCTTCCTTTATGCAGCCTGTCCATCTCTTCTTTGGTCTTCCTTTTCTTCTTCTGCCTTCAACTTTCCCCGGCTTCTCCAGCAAGTTGCGCCTTCTCACGATGTGTCCAAAGCACGACTTCCTCTGTTTTGTCCTTTTTGCTTCCAGGGAACATTCTGGCTTGAGTTGATCCAGGATCCGCTTGGTTGTCTTTTTGCTGGTCCAGGTATTCTGAAAGCTCTCCCGAAGCACCGTGTTTCGAACACACCCTTTTCCCCCTGCCTGCTTTCTGCACTGTCCAGTTTTCACAGCCGTACATAGCGAATGAGAATATATTGCAAACTTCTCTCAGGGGAGATGAAAACAGCTAGAGGCGATTTGTCACTGGTGGGTAACCCAGTTTCCCACATTTAGGAACTCTCCCTGGGGACGTGGCCACAGTGACGTCTCCTGCCCAGCTCCTGCCCGTTGCAAAGTGCCTCCGCATCACTGAGCACAGCTCTCCACCATGTGCCTTCCACAACCGCCAGAGACACTCGGTTTTGCATGCACTCCCCTCCATGTGGTCCCCACTTGGGAGGCACCACGTGGAATCCCCTTCCAGTGTCAGGGATTGAGTGCAAATGGTGGCCAAGTTCTGCAGCCCGGCAAAAGTGGTTCTTCCCGCAGGAAGTCCGGCCTCTTGCTCTTGCCGGAGGGTCCACGTCTTCCAGTGCAGGCAGGCAACTGCGGCAGTTGTCCCGTGGCATCGGACGAGCCCCAAGGCCTTACCTGGAAGGGGCCGCGCAGGCACATGGAAAAATGACTGCCAACCTGAGCAACTTCAGAGCTGACCCAGAACTTCAGCTCCTGGTTTTGTGCATCCAGGTACCTGTCTGACCTTTTGTTCCCACAGTAGTTCCAGTCTCTGGGTTTTATTGTGCTTAAAAACGAACTCATCCATTTCCCAACGGTTTGCATTATAATAAAAGGTGATGAGGCACAAAAGAATAAAATAATTTTAATGGCCAGATTAAAAAAGCAAGCTGTTAAAAGCACCAAACATAAGCAAGGCAGAAGAATAAAAGCACCATAAAGGAAGTGACATAGCCACTAAGCTAGCCTGCCTAGATGGGGAATTTTGCAGGTGGGGCCACAACCAGAAATATTTTCCCTCCCGTTGCCGAGTAGAGGAAAACCTCCACAGACAAACTCGTCCCCGTAGATACATTTTGCTATTTTGTTTAATATACGAGGCTCTCTTTGGGTTGCAGAACTCCCAGATTGGGTGCAGGGGCCCCAGAGCTGCTTCCCCAGAGAAGCTATCGGAGTGGGAGGGAGCGGGATCTTCTGTCCGCCCCAATCCCAGTGCCACCTTTCCCTGCTTTTAACCCTGCTGCCTCTGTCCGGAAAAACTGCCTGGCCGCCACCCCACGAGAGAGGCCGGCCTGCCCGCATGCATACTCAAATCGAAGTGTACCCATGCGTACCCAAATCGAAATCGAAAGACCTGAGCGGTTTGGGGCCAGGTGATCGAAAGGAGCACCTCTTCCCTTATGAGTCTACCTGGGCACTAAGATCTGACGTCCTGCTCAGCAATCCCCCCCCCCTCGAGGAAATAAGGAGAGTGGCCACACGGAGAAGGGCCTTCCCGGGGTGGCACCCCAACTCGGGAACCAGCTTCCCAAAGAGGTTCACCCAGCACCTTCTCTCTATCCTTTCTGGTACCAGGCAAAGACCTTTATATTTACCCAATATTTTATTCCTATAAAGATTTTATGGTATTTATCCCATCTTGTGCTTCTGTGCCTTTTAGTAAAACTGAGGTTAGGGTGCGGATTGATTGCAGAGGCGTTTCTGTGTTTGATTGCGGTGATTTTATTGCTGCAACAGATTTGTTGATTTCTATCATGTTTGTTATGTTTATTGTCGTTCCTATACTTTGTAACCCTCCCCAAGCGCCATTTTGGCTAATGGGCGGGAGAGAAATCTAATAAATAAATGGCACACCGATACCCGCATCCTCCAGAGTGCCCACAGTGCCTGCTCTGGCCTGCTGCCAGGCCCCGGGAGGGGGTGGTGTTTAATCTGCACCCAGCCCCGTTTCTCCGCTCTGAGCGGCCGCACGAGAGCATCCACGGCGCACACGCCCCAGCCCCCCCCCCCGGCTCATGGGCCTCCTTTTCACAGCTTTGCTCCTGTCTTTGCAGCTCTGGTTATGCAAGAGAGGCAGGAAGAGCAGGAGGGCACCGTGTGTGATTAGCATTCCGGCCCTTTTTAAAATCTTGCTAAGCAATACAGATAAGACAGCGGGTTAGATGAGAACAATTTAATTAAGTCGTATAAAGAAGGCCCTCAAGTGGCACCCCGGCCGGGCCAGGGGCTCGCTCTGCCAGGCACGCCTGCCTCCGAGCGGAGACGAGCTCGCGGTCATGCAGAGCCCCGCCTGTGGCCGTCTGTGCAGAATGGATCGCCCCCTTGGCTGCCGTGTGCCCCCTGCCGCCCCCCAGCACCAGGCGGAATTAAAAACCGAGTCTGGAATTAAAAGCAGCCAAGCGTTTTGGGATCCGGCAACACCAGGAATGCCTGCAGCCTTCCTGGGAAGGGCCCGGCGTCAAGTCCCTTGGATTATTTGAGCATTCTTTGCCCCAGAGGGTAGATAAATAAGCAACCTGGGCAGACGTTGGAGCGGGACTGTTCCCAAATGGGAGTTTGCGGAATGCTTTTTAGAAATGGCACTTACATCCATCAGTTCGTGCCATTTGATTCTTCCAGGCCGTCTGGGAGGAAGGTTAGGTTGAGCAGTGCCAACGCACTGGGCAAGTCCGACTTTCCCCAGGCTGATGCCCCTGGATGTGTTGGACTGCAACTCCTAGATGGCTGGGGATGGTGGAGGTTGTAGTCCAGGGGGCTCAGGGAATCCAGGGGGCTCAGGGAACACTGCTCCTGCCTAAAAGTCTTAACATGCATTATCTTAATACTTACCGAACCATAGAAACGGCATTTTTAGTGTTCTTACAATGCTGGGTGTGTAGCTGGATCCCATGGGGATAAAGGATCCTATCAAAGTTGCTGCATGATTAAAATACAAATTTGATTGAAGGGAGTGACATTTTTGTCATTTTAAGATTTGAGGGGCCTCGGTTGTTTCGAATTTCGGGTACAAATAGGCCGTTACCCCCTTTATCTCCTTGGACCGGGGCAGGTTGGATATTAATATGCAGTATTTGGTTGGATGATATTCTACCTGTCCTGGACAGGTTTGCAGTCCCCTAAGGGACCAGGCTCATAGTTTGGGGGTCCAGAACTATCCCTCACGTCACAAGTGGACTCAATGGCCCGGAGCACCTTTTACCAGTTCAGGCTGATTTATCAATTGCGACAGCATCCGGATGGACGGAGCCCGGCTGCAGATGTCCGGGCTGTGGGAACTTCTTGCCTGGACTACTGCAGTGTGCTGCATGTGGAGCTGCCCTTGAGAATGGTCTGGAGACTCGAACTGATCCAAAGCAGGGCAGCGCGGCTGTAACAGGTCTGGCCCATGAGACCGGATCACGGCAGTCCTCTTGCAGCTGCACTGGCTCCCAGTTGAAGTCCAGGCCCGATTCAGAGTTTGTTGTTGCTGGTCGCAAAGGCATGTCCGACCCATCGCAACCCCATGGGCAACACTCCGCCAGGCCTTCCCGTCCTCCACCGTCCCCCAGAGTCCACCCAAGCCCACACCCACCGCCCCAGTGACCCCATCCAGCCACCTCATCCTCTGCCGTCTCCTTCTTTTGACTTCAGTTGTTCCCAGCATCAGGCTCTTCTCCAGGGCGTCCTTCCTTCTCATTAGGTGGCCAAAGTATTTGAGGTTCATCTTCAGTACCTGGCCTTCTAAAGAGCAGTCAGGGTTGATCTCTAGGACTGACTGGTTTGATTGCCTTGCGGTCCAGGGGACTCGCAGGAGTCTCCTCCAGCACCACAATTCAAAGGCCACAATCCTTCAGCGCTCAGCCTTCCTTATGGTCCAGCTTTCACAGCCATACATTGCAACTGGGAAAACCATAGCCCTGACTATACACACTTTTGTTGGCAGGGTGATGTCTCTGCTGTTTAGGATTTGCCATAGCTTTCCTCCCCAGGAGCAAGCGTCTTTTAATTTCTTGGCTGCAGTCACCATCTGCGGTGGTCTTGAAGCCCAGGAAAATAAAATCTGTCACTAATTCAATTTTATTTTGGTTGTTGTTATATGCTTCAACTTTTAACTTTCATCTACCACCCAGGGAGCCCTTGGCCATTGGGTAGTATAAAAGTAAAATAAATAAATATACATACATAAGGCCACTGTTTTCTAAGTTTCCGCTGAACAGAATCACCTGCTTTCATAAGTCAGCCCATGTCTTCCATACCTGTGCTGAGAGAACACCTTTTTGAAAGAAAAGACTGTATAAGACATTTTATCTGAATAATGTCAGGCAGATTTATGGATGAGTTTTCTGCCCAGTGGCCACCTTGCTCTTTTCTTTCTCTCCCATGTCTAAACACAGCAATCTAACCATTGGGATTACTGGCTTTCCACCATCTCTGTTTCTTTTTGCTCCCTTTTGGGCATACTTTTTAAAAGATGCTTGACAGGCAGAAATCCAACAGGTAAATCTGCTAGTTTGCTGTTGCAGTGCTTGTTGAATTTCTGCTGGGATCCAAGGGGTGAAGAAACATAGAAACAGAGCGAGTCAGAAGGGGTCTCCCGGGCATCTAGTCTGACCCCTGGCTAGAACATCTATCACCTCATCTCCTGCTGTCAGGAAATTTTTTTAAGTGCATTTTGGAACACTTGCTCTGTGGGATCAGTCCTCTGGTTCCTTCCGTGTCCAGCATGGGCGGCTGGCCACCCCGGCAGATCACAGCGGCAGCCGGCTCGCAGTCTCTCCAGCCCCCTTTGCAGGCGAACTTTTCCACGGTAGTTCCAGTTGTCTTCATTTCCCCCCATGGCACAAATTCACCAGATGAAGCGTTCTTTGTTTCTACCTCCTCAACCCAGTGTTCGCCATAGCCTTAAAGTTTATTTATTGCTTGTTTGTTTATTTATTTATTTAAAACATTTCTATGCCGCCCCATTCGCCGAAGCCTCGGGGCAGCTCACAACATAAAAGTAAAATATAAAACATTCAAAAATACAACAAATTAACAATATAAAATAAGTCGCCCTGGCCAGATAAAATAAGCAAATAATATTAACAATTAAAATGACGTTTAAATAAAAAGTTCTACCCATGTTTCCACCGGGCGAGCACCGTGCAGCCCGCAGTGAATTAGAGATGCCCAGAACGTGCACGCAAAAGCTTCGGTGCCGAAAAATGCGTACCTGTGCAGCTGCCATGCATACCTTTCGGAACGCCTGAGCAGCCTTGCGGAAGGAACCCTGGGATGCTTTTATTTCCTCAAGCATCTTGTGGTTGGAGATGAGTTGCTGGATTCACCGAACGACTCCTCTGGGAGAGAAGTAATTGTGTTTCATATCCATTGTCTTTAAACGCTGTTAACCAGCTGTGAGCCTCCCGGGAGAGGGCGGTTAAAGCCCAAGCAAGACGGTTCCCTATCACCCAGGTGGGAAATGCCTTCTGGAGAAGAGGCCTTGCTTTCATGGATTGCCTGCCTGGGAGGGAAGGTTCCCGTCCTTTGTGGAACTGCACGGCCCCAAGCGGATCCGCGCCTTCTAACGCGGCCCCTGTGCCCCTTCCGCAGGCCCACGTTCCAGTATTTCACGTGGCACACCTGTGTCCTGGGCATCGCAGGCTGCATCGTCATGGTGTTCCTCATCAGCCCCATCTACGCCTCCGCCAGCGTGGCCTTCATGGTCGTTCTTCTCGTGGCGCTGCACTACCTCTCGCCCAGCAGCAGCTGGGGCTACATCAGCCAGGCCCTCATCTTCCACCAGGTAAGGACAGCACCCTCTCGGGGACACTACAGAGAGCCTGTGGGGGGTGTGGTGGCAGGAGGGTTGGACCGGGGCCTGGGGCATGCGGCTCCTAGCCCCCGCTTGGCCATGAAGCTCAAGGGCCACTCGCTCTCAGCCTCGCCTACCTCGCAGGGTTGTTGTTGGGAAGGTTCTTCGCAAGAGGAGAAAAGGTGGGATATAAATGCACCATCTCCCAGGGGGGTGGCAGCTAGAAGAAGGGCCTTCTCGGTGCTTTGTCCCTTTGGAATAGGCTCCCCAGAGAAGTGAGCCTGGCGCCTTCACCGTTTTAATTCTGGCACCAGGCAAAGACATTTCTTTTCTCCGGCCATTTTAATAATTGATTCTGGGATCAAATTTCGATTTTAACTTGACTCTATATCTGTCCTACAGTTTTACCTTAACTCTAATTTTATTTAAATTTTGATGTACTTTGTTTCTTTATATTTTGGGATTTTAATGTTTATGTTCCATTTCTATAGTTTTTTTTAAGGTTGTGTTGTGTTCAGTGTCTTGTAAGCCACTCAGAGCATCCAATTGTGGGCTATTGTAGCGGCATATAATTTGAAATTATACATAGATCGATCGATCGATCGATCGATCGATCTAATAATGGTAACCTGTCTTTAGGACTGACATCTAGAACAGATTTCTTCAACACAGCACTTCCATCATGTCAGCCTACAACTCCCATCAACCCCAGGCAGCATATGTATAGTTGGTGATGTTAAAAGTTGTAGTCTTAGCCTCTGGAGGGCACCAGGTTGGCAAACCTGCATGAACCAATACAGGTTTTTAGGTTAACTGCTAAACATTTAACGATCTCTTGCAGCTTGCTTTATGCTTCCCTTGTTGCTTTTTGTATTTTCAATTTGTTTTGATGAATTTGTGAGCTGCTGTGTCCTTTAATATGCACGTTCAGTTAATCTTCCATCCTGAGGAAAATTCAGCAATTGATAGTCCGTCGGGGCAGCAGCAACCCAAAGCCAGGCAATGAGAAAAGCGAAGCGCATTGCTGTCCTCGGAAGGGGGTGAAGTAACTCCAGGCCACGCAGTTTGCACATCCTTTTCCGAGTGGCAGAGGAAGAGGATGGTTTCCTGTCCTAGCATCCTCTCACTTCCAGGAATTCTGTGAGGGCAGCTTGCCCTGTGAGTCGAGACCCCCGTGACTCGTTTTCAAAAGACCAGCCCTCTCTACTCCAAATCAGTTTGTCTGGTATAATAATAACTTTCCGAACTCGCCTCCGCTCGCAGTGCCTGGAAGCTTTGTCCTTCTGCCCGTCCCTTTAACAGACGGCGCGTCCTTCCAGCTGGCGCGTCCCCAGCGGCTGCCTTTCCCTGGGATCGCTTCCCAGCCCCAGCGAGTTGGGCCTGTTGCCCATTCCCAACCTTTTAATTTTCGTGTCATAAAACCAACACTTAAAACTCCTGTTAGCACTTAATGGGATGTTCTTATTACCCAGCTGCCATTTTGCTGGCCTGCACAGCCCACGTTCCTACCATGGCCTGGCGGGGTCACAAGGTCAGCAGCGTGGCCGGGCATTTTGGCCTGCACAGCGCCGAGGCGTGCGTGTGTGTGTGTGTGTGTCCGTGTGTGCCGAGTCCTTCAGCAGGTCCCCCTCGCTATGTGGAAGGCTGGGTTGATTGCACTTGCGGGGGAGGCGTGTGCTTCTGGTTTAGAGATTTCTGAAAGGCTGGAACTGTGAGACGAGCATGGAAGATCTTAGATTTCCCTTCTGCAAACTGGATTGTTGTTTTCCATCTTGCAGAGGGGAAAAGATTTGCACGTGTATCTCACGGTGCCTCACTGCATCTGAAGGCTTTGCTTCAGGGGTGTAGAAGCTCGGGTCCTCCTGAGGTTTCACTATGGCCCTCTAGAGCGTCAGTCGGCCTGGCCTCTTCTTAGAAGCGGAATAGCAGAGTGGGGAGGGTCCTGTCAGCACCCCCCACCCCACCCAGTGCTGGACTCCCATTCAAAGCAGAGGGCTGTCCAGCTGCATCCTGGATGCCTTCGGTGTGGGAGAGCCCACCACCTGCCCAGGGCGTTGGTTCCACCGCCGTGCTGCTCTCAAAGTCAGGAAGTTCTTCCTGATATCTGATAAGATGGAGGAGATGTAACCTGCCTTGAGCCCTTTGTAGGAAAAAGGCAGGATATAAATCGAATTAAATAAATGTCTGGCTGAACTCTGGCTTCCCGGAATTTAGGGCCACTTGTCCATGTCCTGCACTCTGGAACAATTGGGAAGAGATCCTAGCCTTCCTCCTTGGGACAGCCATTCCTATATTTGAAAAGTGCCTTCCAATCTCCCCTCAGTCTTCTCTTCTCAAGGCTAAACATGCCCAGTTCTTTCTGTCTCTCCTCGCAGGGCTTTATTGTCCAGACCCTGGGTTACGTGTCCGTATTTAAATATTTCATATTGGCTTTTATAGGCTTTCGTGGTCTGCGACCTGCTCAGGGAGCCTTGTGGCTAGTGGGGCAGCCTGGAAATCGAATCATAAAGTAAAATAATGAATAGAATCATCCTTGTCTCGCTCCTCTGAACTGCCTCTTCCTTCTGCACGTTGTTTGGCGGCCCCGGCCCCAGTCTCCGTTCCCGTTTCCGAAACGCGGAATGGCCCTTCCGAAGGCTTAGCTCTTGCCAGGAAGAACCTTAAGCAATCCCAGCCCCCCCTGCCATGGGTGGGAGCCCAGGACAGCGGGTGGCAGCTGTGCCTTGCCGGCGGTCGCCTGCCGGAGCTCCATGGCCAGGGCAGAAACGCTTCTTCGCCAGTCTGGCAAAGAGACCCGATTTTCAGCTTGGCCAGGGCTTAGCATGGTGTCTGAGTTCAGTTGCCGCATCAAGCCAAAATGGCAGCCATCAAGCCATGGGCAACCCACCCAAACCAGCCACCCGTCTCCCTCCCAACACAGTGCTGCATTCAGACAACACGTTAACCCGCCGTGGCCGACCGATCCTTTGAGGCCTCTTGCCTTGCTGGCTGTGCACACAGATGCCGCAGTCTCAGGCGCCGTGCAGCATCCTGAGTGGTTCTCTCGCACAGGCCCCACTGAAACACACGGGACCGTGCGTCTCCCTCGAGGGACGCTGCTCGTTGCAGATTAGTCGGCAGAATGCCGCTTGGGCGTTCCACAACGGCCCGAGCCAAGCGCCAGGGCAGAATTTCTCCCCCTCCACCCACGCGGACTGGAATATTCATTTTTGGAACGGCGGCCGTGGCCGTGGCCTCCGCCTGCCCTGTGACGTTTGGCGGGTCCGTGCCAAACGCAGGGGCTGCAGACACTTCCAGGAGTTGCCCTCTGCTTTAAAAAACGAAGAAGAGCCCTCTTGTTCCCAGCCCTCCGCACCAGAGCGTTGGCGGGGAGCCAGCGACAGATTGTGTGCAGAAGAAGCGGTGGGGGACATGCGCGGCGGTGCTGAGCATCTGGGGTAATAACATTTACTCGCTGGGTGATGTTACCCCGATGGACGGTGATCAAATGCGCTTGTCCCGGTAGTGAAGACAAATGCCAGGAGCCGAAGATGTAACTACATTAGCTTGTGCCGAGCTCCGGCTAGGCAGAATGACATGCGGGTGTGTGCGTGAGGGCTTGTGCACACACACACACACGCGCGCGCGCGCGCGCGCGCGCGAACGAGAGGGCGAAACCCGGAGCTCGCTTTTCTTTCTTTATCGCTTCACCGGGAAGGAGACATTTATCAGGCTCTTCTGCCACGAAGCAGATGGTCGTCCTTCTTCATATCCCCAAAGAGCTGTAGCAGAACAGGGGGCAAAGACCTGCCCTGTGGTGCCCCCGGGACCAGGGCGACAGGAGGGTCGATGCGGGTTGCACCTCGGGAGAAGCTTCTTGTTGATAGGAGAAGAACAGGATCCAGCGACCGAGGGATGCCGCAGGCTCTCCCTTGTCCCTGCCAGGGCGCATGCATGTTGGAGGCAGTGCCAGTAAGATAAAGCAGAGCTGCCGAATCTCTCCCAGCAGGAGGGCCAAAGGATGCTCAGCCGAAGCTCTCAGGGCCCTTGCTGGGGGGGGCGGTGCTGAGGTACCCCCGGTGCCAGCCTGTTTTGGCCCGAGGCCCCTGCTGTGCACAGGGGAGCTGTTTCACCCTCAAGCCAGTGGCCGCAAAGCCAGGAGACCACCCCAGGATGGGTG